>NW_006401348.1:0-515 GCF_000299155.1 Elephantulus edwardii
TGCCATTTTCACAATATTGAATCTTCCTATCCATGAGCAAGGGATATTCTTCCACTTCTCCAGGTCTCTTTTTGTTTCTTGTAGTAATATTTTGTGCTTCTAGTTATATTTACCCACAAATATTTTATTTTGTGATTAGCTATTGTGAAGGATATTGTTTTTCTTAGTTTTGGCTCTCTATTCTCTTTGTCACTGTAGAGAAATCCAACTGTGTTTTGCATGTTAATATTGTATCCTACTACTTTGCTGAATTGGTCAACACTGTCCAAGAGTTTTCTTGCTGAGTCTTTAGGGTATTCTAAGTATACTATCATGTCATCTGCATGTTGTTGTTGTTGTTGTTATGTGCCGTCGAGTCATTTCCGACTCATAGTGACCCTAGGGACAACAGCCCTAAACCCTGCTCTATCCTGCGCCAAGCGCACCGCCTCTGACATACCCATCCCGATTACCCCAGTCACCGAATCAATCCATCTCATAGAGGGTCTTCCCCTCCTGCACTGTCCCTCCACCCT
>NW_006401348.1:3709-7372 GCF_000299155.1 Elephantulus edwardii
TAACTAATGCTTACCCCCACAATAAGGGATTTATCTTTAACTGCTCCACAAATTGCTGTCTGTCAGATACTCCTCTAAATCTGAACATTCAGATCAAGAAAGACTAGGAAGAAGGATTGGTCACCCACTTCTGAAATGGCAGGCTTCTGAAAACCCTATGCACAACAGAACACACACGCATCATCTGTATAGAGAACACAAATACCTTTTTTTAAGAGATCCAAATGGCAGCTACACACATGAAACCCACTTGATGGACAGCACAGAAATCAAAGAAGCAATATGTGTGGAAAGAATCATTGGAGAAGCTCAGTATCAGCAGTCAAAATCAGATGGGTTGCTGACTGTGAAACAGACCATCAACTACTCATGTGCATATTCAAAATGAAGGGACCTCTAGTGGCCTAATGGTAAGAAATTGTGCTGCAATCCCTAAGGCACATGCTTCAAGGCTGTAGGAGAAGGATGGGTAATCTCCTCTCATGCAATTAATTGCCTCTGAACCCACCGGCGTGTCAGCTATGGATTGGTTCCAACTCTATGGTACACAACAACGACTAGAACATATGATGACCTCCGACTGTGTGGATCATAACAAGCTATGGTTCACATTGAGAAGAAAGGGAATCCAAGAACATTTAGTCGTAGACATATGAAACCTATATCTAGACAAAGAAGCTGTTGTCTGAACAAAGAGAGGGGATCACCACATGGTTTATAATCATAAAGTTTTGTGTCAAGGCCGTATTCTTTCTCTGCACCTATTCAATCTATATGCTGAACAAATACTTTGAGAAGGATGACTCTATGAAGAAAAAAGGTGGCATTAAGATAGGAGGACAACTCATCACCAATCTGCATTATGCAAAATGAAACAACCTTGATTGTTGAAAATGAGAATTTGCTGCAGAAGATAAAAGCCTTCAGTATGGATTACATGTCAACATAAAAAAATTTTCCATCACTGGAACTATAAGCAATATTATGATTTTGTTGTTGCTGTTGTTATATACTGTCACGTTAACTCCATTTCATAACGACCTTATAAACAATAGCTCTGAACCCTGCTTTACACTGAGTCAATATCACTGTCTTTGACACACCTGACCTTATTACTCCAGTTACTGTGTCAACCAACTTATCTCAGGCCTTCCTCTCTTGTGCTGTCCTTCCACCCTTCCAAGTATGATGTCCTTCTCCAAGGACTAATTGGTCCTGGCAACATACCTATAGTATTTTGACAGAGAGCTCCAAAATTCTTGCCTCCAATGAACATCTTGGTTCCACCCGTTGAAGGACATAACTCTTTGTTCTCTGGGAATTCTATGGTATGTTCAATACTCTTCTCTAGCATCACAACTTAAAGGCATAAATTATTCTGTTACTATCTTTGGCCAGTGTCCAGCTCTCTGATGCATAGCAAGTAATTGTGAAGATAAAGGCCTGGATCAGGCACACCTTAGACTCCAGATTGTTATTTTTACTCTTCAGCACTATGGAGAGGCCCCTCACCGTGGACTTTTTTAATGCAATTTGTCTTTTGATTTCCTCACAGATAGTGCCAAGAATGTTGATTGTGGAACCAAGCAAGCTGAAATTATTATTAATCTTAATCTCTTCTTCATCTAGCATGGTGCTGCCAATTGGCCCAGTGTTGAGAATCTTTGTTTTGTTGATGTTAAGCTTCAGTCCATATTGAGGTCTATAGTCCTTGATCTTCTATAGCAAATGGTTCAAGTCCCCCTCATTTTTGCTAAGCAAGGTTGTGTCATCTGCATAACACCGGTTATTATTCAAAACACAGTCTTCCTCTAATCCTGATATAACAGTGCTCCTCATAAAGTCCAGATTCTTGAGTAATTTGTTCCTTATACAGATTGAAAGCGTCGAGGACTCTCCTTCATAGGGTCACTATGTGTCACCTGCTACTCGACGGCACTTAACAACAACAACAACAACAACAACAACAATATATAGATTGAAAAGGTATGGAAACAGGATGCATCCCTGACACCCCCCCCTTTTATTTTTCATTTTAAACCACACAGTGCTTTCATGCTCTGTCCTCACAACTGCTTCCTCTTCCAATGATAAGATTCACTATCACTTAAGTTTTCTGGGATTCCTGTTCTTCTCAATGTTAGCTACAATTTGTTGTGATGCACACAGTCAAAGGCCTTGCATAGTCAATGAAACACAAACAGACATTCCTCTTGCACTTTCTGCTACCAGAGAAGATCCTTCTGACACTGGCAGTAATAATGTCCCCAGTGCGACGGCCTTTTCTAAACCAAGCTTGCATTTCCGATAGTTCTCTATGGATGAGAGTCGTTCCAGTTGTTTTTGGATGAGCTTCAACACAATTTCAATAATTTCCACCTTTATTTTTGAAGTTAGAATAAATCTCTTCCAGTCAGTTCACTAGGTTGTTATCCTCCAGATTCCTTGGCACAACCTAGTAAGCATGTCCAGGGATGCATCTTATTTTGTTGTTGAAATATGCAATTGGTATTCTGTCAATTCCTGGGACCTGTTTTTTTGCAAATTCCTTCAAAACAGTTTTAACTTCCTCCTTCATCACTATTGCCTCTTCATCATATGGGGTTTCTTGAAATTCTGAGTCAGCCAATTCTTTTTGGTACAATGACTCTGGATCATTCAGTATTCTACAAGTAGCATCCTTAAGTATTGCAACTCCAGGTTTGAATTTGCTCTTTAGTTGCTTCAGATTAAGAAATGTAAAATGAATACATCCCTTTTAATTTCCTGACTCCAGCTCCTGGCACATTTCTTTATAATACTTAGCTTTGTATTCCCGTGTTACCCTTTGAAATCTTCTGTTTAGCATCTTAATGTCCCCATTTCTACCCTTTACTTGACTTCTCACCATTCTAGTGCAATATTCAGTCTCTTCTGACATCCATGCTGCTATTTTCTTCCTCCTCTGTTTTTATAATAACCTTTTGTATTCTTCATGGATAATATCCCACAGATCATCCGATCTGAGTTTATTAGTGCTTAAGGCCTTCAGCCTGTTTCTGAGATGGTCTTTTAAATTCAGGTGAAGTAGACTTGAGGCCAAATTTTAGTTCTTGTGGGTTTGATTTGGTTTTCTTTAGCTTCAGTTTGAACTTGCATATGAATAGTTGATGTTCTGTTCAACAATAAGCACATTGTCTAATCTTCAAAGCTTATATTTAGTTTCTCCAAAATTTTCTTTCACATACATAATCAATCTGACTCCTCTGCAGACCACCAGTTGAGATCCATATGTACAGTCATCATTTGTGTTTCTTATAAAAGTCATTAACAATGAATAAATTATTGATTGTACACAATTCTATTCTTTTATCTTCAGCCTCGTTTCTGTTACCAAGCCCATGTTTTCCAACTACTGATCCTTATTCTCTGTTCCCTGCTTTAACATTCTAGTCACCTATTATTATTAGTGCATCCTAGTTGAATGTTGGTCCTAAAAACCCTATGTACCAGCCAACACATTTAGATAACAGAAATGGCAAAGGAGGTTGAGTTTTCCACTATGGAAATACAAAGGAAGAGTTGCAAGCAGACACTGGTGATTGGGACATGGAATATAAGAACCATGAATGTAGGAAAATTAGATATTGTTAAGGAAGAAATGGAACGCATAAATATTGACAT
>NW_006401348.1:10682-11232 GCF_000299155.1 Elephantulus edwardii
GCTGGAGAAGAGTATTGAGAATACCATGGACTGCTATGAAAACAGATTTGTCCTGGAAGGGTTAAACCGGGTGGCTCCTTGGAGGCAAGGATTCTGAGGAGAGACCAGTTCTTGGAGAGGGACATCATGCTTGGGAGAGTGGAGGGACAGCGCAGGAGAGGAAGGCCCTCTATGAGATGGATTGATTCAGTGACTGGGATAATTGGGAAGGGAGTGTCGGAGGCGGTGTGATTGGCACAGGACAGAGTGGAGTTTAGGGCTGTTGTACATAGCATCGCTATGAGTCGCAAACGCGCATAACAACAACAACAACATGATTTAGCATCCTCCAAACTCTGCCCATCCTCATCCCCTTCTTTCCACCCCTCTTAGACCCTCACACTCATTCTACAATAATGGTTTTATATAGTATCTGTCTATATATGACTGAGTAAGTTCTCTCAACATTATGCTATGCAGTCCCTTTCAAGTGGGGTATTGATTTACAAAATCATTGTTCTCATATGCAATATAGTATTTCATTGTGTGAATATACCATAGTTTCTCAATT
>NW_006401349.1:0-675 GCF_000299155.1 Elephantulus edwardii
TCTAAAGATTAAATCTCTGTTCTTATAAAAAGACTTTTTCCAATAGGGTGAAAGAAAAACCTACTGGCTGGGAAAAAATTTTCCAATATCATCTCAGACAAGGGTCTCATAATTCCTGGACCTCCAGAAAAAAAAAAAAAGACTGATAATCCAATTACAAAATGAGCACTTTTCACAGAGGAGGTCATTCAGATGACCAACGGACACATTCAGAAATGCTTAAAATTACTGGCAATAAGAGAGATGCAAATCAAAACCACAATGAGGTATCATCTTACCCCAGTATCAGTGACAAAGTTTAGCAGGGCAGTAAGTAATAAATATTGGAGAGGATGTGGTGAGATAGAAACATATACGTTATTGGTGGAATTGAAAAATGGTGCAATCACTCTGGAAAGCAGTTTGGCATTTCCTCAAAAAGCTGAACATAGAAATTCCATATAACCCAGCTATTTCACTGCTTACAATACTCTAATTATATGAGAGCTGAGGCACAAACAGAGACTTGTAAACCAATGTTTATAGCAGTTATTCACCATAGCAAGAATATGGAAACAGACCAAGTGCTCAACCACAGTGGAATGGATTAAGAAATGGAATGCTCTGCAGCATGCAGGAAGATTATTTTGTAAATTACTGTATAACGTGGGAGGAATTGGAGAGCATTTATGCTAA
>NW_006401349.1:2475-8063 GCF_000299155.1 Elephantulus edwardii
GGTAGGTGCGCCAGAGACAATAAAAACGGCATAAGTTAGAGAAGGGTTTAAGGTTGTTGTACATAGGATCACTGTCAGTTGTAGGCAACTTGATAGCATACGAAAACAACATATACACGTGTGTGTGTGTGTGTGTGTGTGTGTGTGTGTGTGTGTGTGTGTATAAAACGAGAGAGACCTTGCAGCACAGCTTCTGTTAATATGAAGAAGGAAAGCCTTTATTTGATTGATGGCACCTCACAGTTGTAGACTTTGAGAGATTCTGATTGGTTACACCTGTTTCTGAGAGGCTTTGACTATGGAAACACCCTACATGAAATAATGAAATTTAAACTGAGCTCTCAAACCTGTAACTAGAGCTATTGGAAGGACAAGACTATCCTACAGCTCTGCAAATCTACTAGATTAATCCCCTGCTGGAATTCTTGAAAAACTGTTTCGGTGAGTGCTGTGCTTGAGACGTGATTAGTGGTTTGGTATAAATGTTTGGACACTAACGCTTGGTTGGTTGTTTAAATTTGAATTGCCTTTCAATATTTTCCTTTTGTCCTGATTTTATGAGAAATTATGTAGGGTTTCAAAACTCACGGGCCCAGTGAAGTGAAAAAAATTGCAGTTACATTATATCTCAACACTTTTCTGTTTGCATCATAAACCTACACAGTACAAAATCTATTGAAGGGTCAGCTATGCATCAGTTCTGACTTGAAAACACACAACACTGTTCTCATTGAGTTGTTGTTGTTGTTATTGTTGTCAAGAACCAATAAGTCAGAACTGAACCATACAGAGGCAGCACATTGTGTGGGAAGAGATTACCCATCCTTCTCCCACTAAGTAGCTGGTGGTTTCTTACAGTGTCCCTTTGGGATTGCAGCGTAACTTCGTAGCACAAGGCAACCAGAACTCTTTTTTTCTGATTCAGAAAGGTGTACAATTTAAGAATTGTTATCCATGATGTTGGAATTTAGACATCTGTTCCAGTTTTCATATTTTGAATTTGCATTGTCTAATATTGACCAAGGAGGATAGAAGGAGAATTGATACCTTTGAGCTATGGTGCGGGAAAAGAGTATTGAGGGTACCATGGACTGCTAGAAAAACAAACAGATTCATCCTGGAAAGAGTTAAACTGGGTGGCTCCTTGGAGGCAAGGATTCTGAGGCTCCATCTAACATAATTTGGACATGTTGTAAGAAGAGACCGGTCCTTGAAGAAGGACATCATGCTTGGGAGGGTGGAGGGACAGCGCAGGAGGGGAAGGCCCTCTATGAGATGGATTGATTCGGTGACTAGGGTAATCCAGATGGGAGTGTCGGATATAATGCGATTGGCACAGGACAGAGCAGAGTTTAGGGCTGTTGTACATAGGATTGCTATGAGTCACAAGCGACTCGATGGCACATAGCAACAACAACAACAACAACAATATTGAGACAGTTATGAATTGTTCACAATAGTTAGCACCTTCAAGTTAATCTATTGAGCATGAAGACAAATTTGTATGAATTCATAGCTTTTGAAGTCAACAGGAAGAAATAGAACCTTTATCAACTAACTTTGACTACTGATTCCCTTTTAAAGCTCTGCCTCTGGCTACCTGCATTATTGGCCTCCCCCCCGCCATCCTGTTTCCCACTGGTAAATGGGTATAGATTCTCTATTCTGTGTCCCAAATAACACCAGCCTGGCGCATCCTGTTGAATTTTAACACTACAGAGTTAGTTGTATGTTTGTGACAGGACTAGCTCCAAGTTATTTTGCCAAGTACCTAGAACATTTTTAATAACATTCAGCAAATTTTCTTGAATAAATATTTCTCAATTTGAGTTATTTTACTGGTCAATTTTTTAATCTCCCTTCATAGTTACTTTTAGCCAGCTCTATCAAGATTCATTATTGATTTTTTGTTAGATGATATGCTATACTCCTCACTCTGCTATTTCATAAGCTCCTAGTCTCTAACTTCTGATTTCATTTTAAACTTAAGTTATCTAATTTAGAAAGGAGTATTTAATCTTTTTATTCACTTACTTGAAAATTTTGCTAAATGCTTAAGTCTTTATTTTTCTTTTGTGCTATTATTTTGACATCTGTTATGTGAATTTCTTTCGAAAAAATATTTCTGGCTTTGCTGTTAATGGTAGGATTTATGAGTATCTCTTAATTTAACAATTTTAATAATACATTCTCTCTATATATAACACCAAATATAGTGTTGGGGTAAGAAAAAACAAAGAAAATAATGATGACTAAGGTGTGAAGGAAAAACAGGGAATGGAATTCAAACAGCAGATGCCACCAACTGACCCTTCTGGTAGTGATCAATGAAGTTCTATCAATGGCATGTCTTTGCAGAGAGTGGGTGTATTATGATTCCATGATGTGAAAATCTATATAAATAGATGACAAAAAGAAAGCAGTTTCTATTCTCACATAGCTCTTTCTTGAATAGACCTCCCCTTCATTCTTCAGGTTGTATCTTTCTTACTTAGCAAAATTTATTTTGTATATCTTTATTACTTAATAAAATTTACTCTGGCTTTAACTTTTTTCTGCAAGTGTTGCATATTCTTTCTTTGCCTTCACTCCTTGCATCTCTGAAGAGCATTCTATTTATACTCTTTACAGTCAAACAATAAGGCATAAGATAAATGGGTTGTTCAAAGTTACTGTTAGGTGCCATAGTTGAGTTACTCTCAATTAGTAACTCTCTGAACAACAGATCTGAATCCTGTCGTATCCTGTGCCATCTTCATCATCCCTAGTACACTGGAGCCCATTGCTGCAATCACTGTATCAATCCACCTAGCTGGAGATCTTCCTCTCTTTCACCATTCCTCCACCTTGCCGAGAGCATGATATCCTTTTCCAAAGAATAACCTCTCCTAACATTTCCAAAATATGTATTTGCCTCCAAGGAACACTCCAGGGTGCACTCTATCTAGACTCTTCCCAGCTAACCAACAAAGTACAAGAGAAATTGGTTGTTCTTTTGGCAGTATTTTACTACACCCCACTCAAAAGCATCAAATCTTCTTCACTTTATTCATTGTGTAATTCTCAAAAACATAGCAGGTAATTGAAAAGACCATAGCTTAAATCAGTCATACTTTAGTCTTGAAACTGACCTCACTGCTCTTCAGTACTTTGAAGAGGTCCCTGCCAGAGGATTTGCCCAAAGCAATACATCTCAATACAACAAGAGTGCTTATTTTGAATCTAAGTAAGATGAAATGACCCACCCCCCAACTGATCACTTCCTGAGAGACCTGATAATATCTTAGGTGGCCATCTCAAATACCAGACCAGACAAAGGCTCAAATCTAACTTAATTAACACCCCAAATCCCAAGAAACATCATCTTTGCTAGTCCTCCCCAAGACCCTTGTAAGAAAGAACTCCCCTTAATTGCCTAAATACATTTTTTTTTTTTTTTAACTTATCTGATCTTTGTCACTTGATGTCCATCTCAGACCATACAATAAAAGGCCTGTTGATTTCTTGGGACTAGATTCTCTCTTTTTCTTGGCCTTTACTCTTTTTTATCTAACAGTTTTAATCTTTTCTCCATCCACCTGATGCTGCCTGTTGACCCAGTGGCAAGAATCTTTGTTGTCTTGTTATTTACATGTAATCTGTGTTGGTGACTGTGGTCTTTAAGACTCTGTAGCAAGCATTTCAGGTCCTTCTCAATTGCAGCAAACAATGTAGTGTGTTGTCTGCTGTTCCCCTAATATCACACTATGAAAACAAACAAACAAACAAACAAACAGATATCAACAGAGTCCACTGATTTCTCCAGATGAGGATGACTCAGGTCCCAGTCACATTCACCACCTGTCTTGGGGGCTGCTCAGGGTGAAGATGGTGCACTAACTATCTGGCAAACTCCTACTCTAATATGGGGATCTATAGACCTCCTCCTATTCTAACACTTAAATGCAGTTATACTTGAATATTAAATATAATATTTTACCTATCTGATTGATTTTTAAGTACTTAGTAGTGACATATTTTAATTTTACTAGTAAATCTGCCTAACACTTCAGTAGGGCTATGTCCTAAGTGTGATTTCCAATAAAAGTCTCCTCAGCTTACTTCTTAAATTTTGGCTTTTCTTCTTGTTAAGTTAGAATAACAGGAGTCATCTTTCTGTTCACAAACAAAGAAAGTGATTTATTAGAAGGAATTTTTCACAAATGAAGACATGGAGAAACAAAGCCCATTAGCCCATTCCTTACTCAATAATGACAGTTGGAATTCTTTATAAAGGATACAGATGGGTAAAGATTCCATGTTTATTTAAGACAAGAGTTGTTACAAATACAAAGAAGAAAGAAAATTTAAAAATTACCATGAAATGAAACCATTGGAGTGAAAAGAAGTAAAACTAGAATGGATTGTTAAAGTAAGAAAGCAAACACAAGATTTCAAAGTACAGCTCAATAAAATATAATAAGTAATATCATGAAATGTGCAAGGAGCTGGAGTTAGAAAACCAAAAGGGAAGAAATTGTTTGGCATTTCTCAAGCTGAAAGAACTGAAAATCAAATTCAAGCCTTGAGTTACAATACTGAAGGATTCTATGGGCAAAGTCTTGAATTATGCAGGAAGTATTAAAAGAATGGAAGGAATACAACTCAATGTTCTAAACAGAATTGGTGAACATGGAACCATTTCAGGAAGTATTGTACGATTCAGAATCATTAGTCATGAAGGAAGAAGTCCAAACTGCATTGAAGACATTGGCAAAAAATAAGACCCCAGAAATTATTTGAATCCCAAATGAGGCATTTAAGGACTCAGATAAAATATTGAACATTCTTACCGGTCTTTGTCAATAAATACGGAAGATGGTTACCTGCTAACTGGTTGGACAGATTCTCATAACCAAAAGAGATGATACCATAGAATATGGAGATTCTCAAACTATCATTAATATCACATAAAAGTAGACTCTTGTTGAAAATTATTTTGAAAAATAGCTAGGAATGACGGGCTGGTACTAATATGTTCAGAAATCTCTAAATATGTACCAGTTATAAAACTATAGTTGTATGGTTATAAAACTGGTCTCAGTTTTCTCCAGCCTGCAAAAGTAGTTACTTTGCCTTAGAATTCTCAGTTTCCTTTCATTAAGGATTTCAAGTGAAATCCTTATCACTTGACCAATATTCAACATCATGCTTGATGGAGAAAAGTTGAAGTTATGTATTTTCCTTTATTTGGATTCACAGTCAACATCAATGCTAGCAGCAGTCAAGAAACCAAACCATGTTTTGCAGTAGGGAAATCTGCTGTCAAGGACGTTTCCAAAGATATAGAAAGCAAAGATTCCAGTTTAAAACTTATCATGTGCCTGAGCCAAGAATGACATTTTCCAGTGCTCACTAGGCATTTGAAAGTTAAACAATGAATAAGGATGGTAGAAGAATTGACACCTTTGCATTGTGGTGTTGGTGAAGAGTATTCTATATAACTTGTGGTTATGTGCCATTGAGTCACCATCAACTCATAGTGGGCCTGTGTACAACAGCTCTGAACCCTGCATTATCTTGAGCCCATCTCACTGACTCTGACACAC
>NW_006401350.1:0-2167 GCF_000299155.1 Elephantulus edwardii
TCCTCTCCTCTCCTCTCCTTTTTTCTGTCTCACTTTCTTCTACAATGTTATGGGACTTTGCAAACCAAACATCTTTCTTTCCTACATACCATGTGATTGGATTTGGTCTCTCTAGCCAAAGTTCTCAAATGGTCTTCTTTTTCATTCAGAATTGCATAGAAAGAGGCTGCCACACGCCTGATAGTGGCCCTTTCACCTGGGGTTATTTCTTCAGAGTCAGCAAAAGGGAACAAATTCTCTATTTTTGTAGATTTTTAACTAATTTTATCATGTCTCTAGAGCCCTATTTATGCCATATCCTGAGACCTGGGAAACAGGAGCTTTCTCAGAGCATAGGGAGTAATTAAGTGTCAGGTATTGAGAGAGTTTTAATCTATAAAATGTAAATTACAGAGCTTATAAGTCTCTCCAAGCATCTCTATTTTTCCATTTTGAGTAGTCATTATCTCTCTCCTTTTGTTCTCTAATGACCTCAGGGACTTTGCCTACTATTATTTTTTTTTTTTTGTTATTCTATTTTCTCTTAACTCTAACATAGTAAAGAATACCCATCTTGAAGCCCACAGGTTCTGTGGGGTTTTTAAGTCTATGCTCTTGAGTAAGTTAATAATTACCTTTAAATTTTACTTTGTGAAATAGAGTGATAATACTATTATCTCATATGGTGGTTTGGCATGAGGAGATAATACTTATAAACTTCCTAACAGTCTATGTGCTACAGTGACTTATCTTATTTCTCAAGGTTTGCTTGAAACTTAAAACTCTGATTTTAATCTGTAAAGTTTAACTAATAATACTTAGCTCTCAATGTATATTGTGACAGTTAAATAAGATTTTTTTAAAAAGACACCTGACATATACAGGCACATGTTGAGTTTCCTGGTTTAATCCTGAGAATCTGGAAAATCATGTGCATTTAAATTTCCATCTAGATATAGCTATCATATAAAGAGTGGTTAAGTACTTGTCAGCTGGCCAGAAATTTCAAAGTTTGCACTAATTCTACAGGAGAGGAAAAAAAAACAACACAAAACACCAAAAAAACAAACCCCACCTGTCAATCTGATTACAGTCCAAAAAAATCCTCTGAGGGAAAGGCTGAGGGATCTATAGATTTCAAATTCTCACTGTTGCTGTTATTGTTAGGTGCCACCAAGTTGACTGTGACTCCTAGAAACTTTACAAACAACAGATCTATGAATAATAGAAAGTTTCCCGCACTATCCTCACAACCTGTCATATTCAAGCCCATTGTGGTAGTCACTAGGTGACTCATAGAGGTTTTTCCTCTCTTTTCCTGACCCTCTATCTTTTTCATTAAGATATCTTTTGCCAAGACTGGTTCCTCCTGAAAAATAAGTCCAAATAAGTGAGATGGATTTTCAGCATTCTTGCCTGTAAGGAGCACCCTGGTTACACTTCTTTCAAGACAGATCTTTGTTGGTTTCTTTTGACAGTTCATGATATATTCATGTTTATTATGACACATTGATGACACTAAGTGAGTTTACACCTAAATGTTTATGCTAAAGTGGTTTTGCTTCTCTAGAGATTCCAGCCTAACATAAGTGGTATATATATATATTACATTAAGACCAATGGTGTTATCATATACCATCAAGTCAGGATCAACATACGTGACACTGCAGTGGGTTTCAGATATATAAATAACAAAGGAAAAGACTACACTCTTTTTTCCCCCTGGCAAAGCCAGTGTATTGGAACTATCTGCCTTGAGAGCAGTGCAACTCCTTAACACTAGGCCTCCAAAGTTCCCTGTTCAGACAAATTGCTGTTATTGTAATATGCCATTGAGTTGAAAATGACTTACAGCAACCCCTATGAACAATAAATCTGAACTTTATCCTGTCCCGTGCCACGCATGCCGTCTCTGACATACTCAACCCATTGTGCCATCACTGTGTCAATCCATCTCTTCCTCTCTTTCATTGACTTTGCACGTTCCTAACATCATGTCCAAAGTAAAGTCTAAAATGAATTAAAAAAAAATCAGAACGGGAGCCCTGATGGCCGAGTGGCAAGAAGCTATGCTGTAATATCAAAGGTGAGCAGTTTGAATCCACCAGATACTCTGCTGGAGGAGGAGGAGCAATCTCCTCCTGTGTCAGTCAGATACGACTCAAAGGAGGAGGAGGAGGAGGAGGAG
>NW_006401350.1:2267-9515 GCF_000299155.1 Elephantulus edwardii
AGAAGAAGAAGAAGAAGAAGAAAAGAAGAAATGAGATATACTGCATTGTTGCCTGCATCTGCACATCCAGTCAATTTAATAGGTACTTGACTTTAAAAAATTTCTTAGTGTGCTCTTATCTAGAACACTAGACCTTGGTATCACTGCTTGGCGGGCCTCCATCCCTTCCCAATGGATGTACCTGGCCCTGATTCCTGGACTCCTGAACATGCCTGAAGGAGCTTATCTGGCTTCAGGGACACTCCCACCACAATCTGGAAATAGGCTGGGACCTATCCCTGGAAGTCCCAGCTCTGCTGCCTGGAAATCCTGCTGCTGTCACCCAGAAGTCCTGACCCACCACCCAGAAAGTCCCAACCACACCACTGGAGGTCCTAGACACACCATCTGGAGGACTCGGCATCACAGCCTGCATGTCCCAACCCCAGTGTCTGGAGGACAAGCCACTGCCACCCCTCTAAACTGTACCAGTGAAATCAGTATCACAAGTGAACCCATTTAATGTCCTCTCGCTTCCCAAAGTGTGATCTGCCTTTAGCCCAGAGCACCTTGGACTGGTCTAGCTTGCGTCATTTGTCTGACAGAGGAGGCTGCTAATTCACAAACCTAAGTCTTCCCTTGAGTCAAAATTTCAGAAAGAAACCCAAGCAGGTTAGCTGCCTCACCCTCCTCTGGAGCAATGAAATCAGACCAAAAGCCTACTATTCCTTCAGGCATGATAAACTCTACCACAGCAATATGATGTAAGGAGGTGTCTACTTCAACACCTACACAAACCCAAAGCAAAATGTCATCCACCAAAAATGACACAATATCAATGGAGTTCCTGCAGCCAGAAAGTCTGAGAAACTTTCAGACACAGAATTAAAAAAAAAAAAGATATTTTCAATAATTTAAATATTTTCAATGGGTAGAAGACAAACTTGAAGAATTACAGGACTGCAAACAAAAACCTAGATAAGCTAAAAAAAAAATCCAGACAATGCAGATAAAATAAAAGAGGCATTAGAGGCTCTGGAAAAACAAGAAACCACAATCCAAAATATGAGGATCAATGCTGTAAATATGTTGGAGAAACATAGGGACAGGGTTGAAGAGATAAAACAAAGAACAAGTGAAATAGAAGATAGAATTATCATTACTGATCTGCTAGAACAAAATGCAGAATCAAAAGGGAAGGAAAAAGAAAACCTAAGAATAATGTGGAACTTAATCAAAAGAAAGAGCATGTGCATAACGGAATCCCAGAAGAGGAAGGAGTAAGTAAAAGCATGGAAAAGGTGTGGAAGAATTACTAGAATAAAACTTTCCATGCATAATGAAAAATGAGAGAATATATATTCAAGAAGCTGAGTGAACACCATGTGAAATAGAATAAAAACAACAACAACAACAAAGCCACCCAACCAACCAAACCCAAAACAAGGCTTATAAAAGTCAAATTTGCCAGAACCAATGATAAAGAAAGAGTTCTGAAAGCAATGAGGGAGAAACAAAGAGTAACACATAAGGTAACATATAAGGGAGAGCAGATAAAATTGTCAATTTCCTGGCAGAAACCATGCATTCAAGAAGACGTATTTCGAACACTCAAAGAACACAACTGTCAACCGAGAATACTATACCCTACAAAACTGTCCATAAAATATGAAGAAGACATCAAGATATTCATCATAAAAAGCAGAATCTAAGGGAGAGTGTAAAAATAAGACCAGTGTTTCAGGAAACACTGAAAGATGTGCTTTTTACAGATATGCCACAGAAAGCAAGGATGGACAAAAGTAACAAGCAAAAACACCAAAAAAAGAACTCAGCAAAATGATAGCAATAAAACTTTCCCTCTCAATAATCACACTGAATGTGAATAGTTTAAATGCACCCCTGAAGAGAAAAAGAGTAGCAGACTGTATTAAAAAACCCAAAATCCATCAGTATGCTGTCTACAAGAGACACACCAAAAAAAAAATGAATCTAAAGAAAGACTAAAGATAAAAGGGTGGGGAAAAATATACCAAGCAAATGGCAACCAGAAAAAGCAAGGGTAGTGATAGTAATCTCTGATAAAACAGACGTCAATGCAAAAACCACCACAAAGGGCAAGGAAAGTCACTACCTAATGCTTAAAGAGTCAATAGAACAAGAGGACCTAAAGATAATAAATATCTATGCACCAAATTGATAGAGCTACAAAATCTACAAAACAAACTTTAAAAATAATCTAAGAAATGAAATAGACAATACTACTATAGTAGTTGGATACTTCAATAGACTCCTTTCAAGAAAAGATAGAACTACCAGAAAGAAATTCAACAAAGATGCTAAAGAATTAAACCACAAAATAAACTAACTTGATCTCATAGATTATATATAGGCTAGTGCACCAAAAAAAGTGCAGTATACTTTCTCCAATGTGCATGGAATGTTCTACAGAATAGATCACATTTTAGGCCACAAGGCAAACATCTATAAATTAAAATACATAAAACTAATACAAAGCATATTCTCCGACCACAGTCCTACAAAATTAGACATTAATAACAAGAGGATGAAGGATTAAAAAACCATACATTTGTAAGCTTAACAACACCTTGCTTGAGTGGGTACTAGAAGAAGTAAAAGACGATCTTAAAAAGTTTCTTGAAACAAATGACAATGAAAACACAACTTACAAAAACCTCTGGGAAATAGCCAAAGTAGTAATCAGAGGTCAATTTATAGCCATATCAAAACACATCAAGAGGTAGGAAAAAATGACCATTGACTCTCTAACCTAACATTTCCAACAAATTGAAAAAGAATGTCAAGAAAAAATATCCTCTAAAAAACTGAAATAATAAAAATTAAGGCAGAAATAAATAAAATAGAAAAGAGAAAAACAATTGAAATCATCAATAAAACCAGGAGTTAGTTTTTCTAAAATGTCAATACATTGACAAACCACTAGCAAAACTAAAAAAGACACAAATAATCTGAATAAGAGATGAAATGGGCTAGGTCACAACAGAAACAACTGAAATAAAAATTTAACAAATATTACTAAAAACTCTACTCAAATACATATGAAAGCTTAGAGAAACCGTACAAATACTTAGAAACTCACAACCTACCTAGACTGACAGAGACCAAAATTGAACAACTGAACAGACCCATTACAAAAGAAATTGAAAAGCTAGTAAAACAACTTCCAGCCAAAAAAAAAAATAAAATCTGTGACCTGATGGTTTTACAAGTGAATTTTATTAAACATTCAGGGAAGTACTGTCATCAATTCTACATAAAGTATTTCAGAAAACAGGAAAAAAGATGGAATTCTCCAGACTCATTCTATGAAGCAAACATATCCTTGATACCAAAGCCAGGTAAAGAAACCACCAAATAGACAACTATAGGCCAATATATCTCATGAATATACATGCAAAAATCCTGAATAAAATCCTGGCCAATAGAATCCAATGATACATCAAAAAATAATTCACCATGACCAAGTGGAATTCATAACTAGTGTGCAGGATGGTTCAACATAAGGAAAACAATAAGGGTAGTTCATCACATTAACAAAGCAAAGAACAAAAGCACATAATTTTATCATTTGATGCAAAAACAAGGCCTTTGAAAAGTCCAACACCCTTTCCTGATTAAAACGCTCAACAAAATAGGAATAGAGGGGAATTTTCTCAACATAACATAAAGTATATAAGCAAAAACAAGAGTCAACATTGTTCTCAAAGGAGAGAAATTAAAGGTATTTCCTTTGAGAACAGGAATTAGGCAATGATGCCCACTATCACCTCTCCTATTTAATATTGTATTGGAAGTCTTAGCAATAGGAATAAGACAAGAGAAGGAAATAAGACGTATCCATATTGACAAAGAGGAGGTAAAATTATCTCTATATGCAGATGATATGATAGTATACATAGACAATCATAAAAGACTCAGAAAGAAAAAGACAGGACATAGTTGACAAATTCAACAAAATGACAGGATACAAGATCAAAATACAAAAATCAATTTACTTTCTCTATAGTGACAAAGAGAACACAGAACTGGAGCTAAGAAAAACAATACCTTCTACAACAGCTAATCACAAGATTAAATACTTGGAACCAAAAGCAAAAAGGACTTATTCAAAGAAAATTACAAAAAGGAAAATTACAAAAATTACTAAAAGAAAAAAAAAACACACCTGAAAACATTAAAGAATATACCTTGCTTATGGATAGGAAGACTCAATACTATAAAAATGACAATTCTACTGAAGGCAATGTATACTTTCAAAGCAATCCCAATACAAATATCAATTCCATTCTTCAATGACATGGAAAAGGCAATTTCCAATTTCATTTGGAATGGAAACAGACCTCGAATAAGCAAAGCATTCCTTAAAAAGAGAAACAAGGTAGGAGGCATCTCACTCTCTGATTTCAAATCCTACTACACTGCAGTGGTGCTCAAGACAGCATGGTACTAGTACAATGACATACTCATAGATGAATGGAATAGAATTGAGAACTCAGAAATCAGCCCATCTACCTATGATCAACTGATTTTTGATAAAGAGATGAAAACAGTTAAGTGGGGAAACAATAACCTTTTAAACAAATGGTGTTGACAAAATTGTAAAATTATCTGCAGAAAACTCAAGCAAGACCCATACCTCAAACCATACATAAAAACCAACTCAAAATGAATCAAGGACCTAGGACTAAAACCACAGACTATAAACTTCATCAGAGAAAAGCTTTGAAAAACTCTAGAAGCCCTAATCCACAGTATGAACAGTTTTCCAAGCATCTTGACAAACCTAAAACTAGAAGAGGATAAAATAGATGAATGGGACCTTCTAAGAATCAAATCCCTTTGCACACCAAACAATTTCTCCAACAGGGTAAAAAGGAAAGCCACAGACTGGGAAAGTATATTTGGTAATGACATGTCTGATAAGGGACTTAGATCTAGAATTTATAGAATACTCAAGCACCACAATGAAATAAAAGTAAACAACCCAATTGCAAAATGGGCACAAGATATAAACAGACATTTCACCAAAGAAGACTTTCAGACGGTGAACAAACACATGAAGAAATGTTCAAAATACCTAGCTTCAAGAGAGAAGCAAATAAAAAAAAATGATGAGATATTATCTCACCCCAATAAGAGTAGCAAAATTCAACATAGGAACAAATAACAAATGCTAATGAGATTGTGGAGAAACTGGAACCCTTACTCACTGTTGATGGGAGTGTAAAATGGTGCAACCACTATGGAAGGCTGTGTGGTCTTTCTCATAAAGTTGCAAATAGAATTACCCTTTGACTCAGTAATTCCACTACTGGGAATATATTCTAAAGAAACCAGAACTGCCACTCAAGCAGATATATGCATATCCATATTTATTACTGCATTGTTCACAAGCAAAGCAATGGAAACCACCCAAGTGCCCATTAACAAATGAATGGCTATGGAAGTTGTAATATATTCACACACTAGAATACTATGCAGCACTGAAAAATGAGGAACTCATGAAATATTTTACTAAATGGATGACCCTGGAGGACATTATGCTGAGTGAAATATCTCAGTCATAAAGGGACAAATACTGCATAATGCTGCTGTTATAAAACAGGAGTGAAATTGAGGTTGGGGGGGGAACTAAGAAAAGATGGGATAAATAAAGTACACTGCATTGAAACAGATGAGGGAAAGAACTGCTTAAAAGCAATGTATAACTAGGTTTATTTAAATTACAGTCCATAATAAGAGCTGCGTAGTAAAGCTGACTGAGGGGTTGGGAGGACTGTACAACAATAAAAATTTTGTTTGTTTTTTCAAAGAGAAAAAGCGAACTGGGCAGGGGGTTGGGGAGAGGATAATGTGCAACAATAAATGAGTGGAAATCCAATTTCTCTATAAACATTCATTAAAATATCAATTAAAATATTATATAAAAGATCAGAGTAGAATGCCAACAGAACAACAGATTGAGAAGAAATTATTGATGGCTGAGCAAAGAATACAACAATAATTAAAAGATAAGCAAAACTAAATATTGAATGTCTATACCAGATCTCAGTACTCTATAGTAATACAAAAGATTCTTAAATCAGATAGTGGTAATGACTCTTAGAACAACTGGATAAAAAAGTATGTGGCAAGCAGCTATTAATTATCTGAACCACCATATATAAGGCACATAGAGTAGGAGTCCCGGCATTTCCAAAGCAGCTTGGGAGTTGTGCCAAGAAATCTGGAGGACAACTATCTTGCCAACTGACTGGAAGAGATCCATATTTATTCCCATTCCAAAAAAAGGAAACCCAACAGAGTGTGGAAGTTATCAAACAATGTCACTAATATCCTTTTGGTACAATAACTCTATATACTCTTTCCGTCTTCTTTTAACGCTTCCTTGATCATTTACTATTCTGCCCAAAGCATCCTTAAACATGGCAACTTGAGGATTGAATTAATTCTTCAGTTCATTCAGCTTAAGAAGTGCGAGCGAGTCCTGTCCTTTTGATTTTCTGACCCCAGATCCTTGCACATTTCATTGTAATACTTTACTTTGTCTTCCCTCTCTGCCCTCTGGAATTTTCTGTTCAGCTCCTTAATATCTTGATTTCTCCCCTTCGCTTTGACTTTTTGGTGCTCCAGTGCAATATTTAGAGTTTCTTCTGGTAACATCTTGTTCTTTTCTTCCTGCTCTGTCTTTGTAATGACCTTTTGAATTCTTTCTGGATGATATTCTTGATATTCTCTCACAACTCATCCAGTCTTTACTCATTAATATACAAGGCCTCAAACCTGTTCCTGAGATTGTTTTGAAATTCAGGTGGGATAGATGTAAGGTCAAATTTTGGTTCCCATGGACTTGATTTAATTTTCCTCAGCTTCAACTTGAGCTTGAATATGAGTATTTGGTGGTCTGCTCCAAAATCAGCACCTGGCTTAGTTTTCACAGCTGATATTGAGCTTCTCCAGAGATTCTTTCCAAAGATGTAATCGATCTGATTCTTAAACATATGATCATGTGAAATCCATGTGCATAACCTGCATTTGTGTTTCTTATAGAATGTATTTGCAATGAATAAGTAGTTGATTGTGTAAAATTCTATCAGTCTATTTCCGGCTTCATTTCTGTCACTAAGTCCACGATTTCCAACTGCTGATCCTTCTCTATTTCCAACTTTTGCATTCCAGGCACCCATTATTATTAATACATTTTGATTGCATATTTGATCAATCTCT
>NW_006401351.1:0-1123 GCF_000299155.1 Elephantulus edwardii
TGTGTGAATATACCACAGCTTATTTCCAACTCCTTGCTATTGTGAACAAAGCTGCAATAAACATGGGTGTGCATATATCTGCTTAGATGTCAGTTATGATCTCTTCAGGGTATATTTCCAGTAGTGGAATTGCTGGGTCAAAGTTATGACATTTTCAGTTACTTCATATGCATGTGAATGTTGGACAATGAATTAAGAAGACGAAGAATTGATGCCTTAGAACTAAGGTGTTGGCAAAGGATATCAAATATCTCATGGACTACTAAAAGTACAAGCCTATGTGTGTTGGAAGAAGCACAGTCAGGATGTTTCTTAGCATTAAAGATGGTAAGATTTTTGTCTCATATACTATGAGTATGTTACCAGAAGGGACCTATCCTTGGGAAAAGATATAATTCTTGGAAAAGTGGAGAGTCAGTGAAGGAGAGGAAGATCTCCAACAAGATGGACTGACATACTGCTACAACAATGGATGTAAGCCTAGCAGAGACTGTGAAGATGGCACAGGATCAGGCAACATTTTGATATCTTGTATTTAAGGTTGCCATGGGCCAGAGCTGATCTGTTGTCACCTAATAGCAACTACATGTCATGTCAATTGACCCTAATGTCCCCAGCGTGTTTATATTGCATCATTATGATGTTTTGTGGTTGACGTACAATTAAGCAAAAGAAAAACCCAAAAGGCTGAGAGGAAGGAGGCAATAAAAAAGCAGCAACTGAAGATACGCAAGAAAAGGGCCAATGAATAATCTCCAAGGAAGCAGAAAGGACTGGGATGTGGAACACACATAGATATATTAACCCTAACCTGGAAGGGAGAAAAGGTATGGAGACAGGACACATCCTTGGCGTACACCCTTCCCAATTTTGAACCATGCAGTGTTTCCTTGCTCTGTTTTGATGACTGCCTCTTGATTCAAGTATAGGTTTCATTCAAGTATAGGTTTCACATTAACACAATCAAGTGTTCTGGGATTCTCATTCTTCTCAGAGTCAGTCACAGTTTGTTATGGTTTACACAGTCAAACGCCTTTGCATAATCAATGAAAGATAGACATTCCTCTGGTACTCTCTGCTTTCAGCCAAGATCCATCTAACATTAGCTATAATATCCCTAGTA
>NW_006401351.1:2243-5398 GCF_000299155.1 Elephantulus edwardii
GCACAGGACAGAGCATAATTTAGAGCTGTTGTACATAGGGTCGCTATGAGGTGCAAGCGACTCGATGGCACAAAACAACAACAACCACCTGGAAGGGAGATACCTTCTTTTATGAGAGTGGAGGAAAGAAAAATTCGCATATAGCATGTTTACAGAATAGAATCAATATGTTGAGTACACTCTGATTTGAATGCTTTTATTTTCTTGGTCCAATGATCTTCAGTATATAGATTGAAATGTGTGTGACATTAGGATCAGAGGAAGAATCATCAACAAAGTGTGTTATGAAGATGACACAACCTTACTTACTGTAATAGAGGAGAACTTGAAGTACTTCTTGAAGATCAAGGAATGCAGCCTTCAATATAGATTACATATCAACATAAAGAAAACAACAATCCTCAGAACTAGTTAGCATCATGATAGATGCAGAAGCAATTGAAGTTGTTAACAATTTAATCTTAGTTGAATCTACAATCGGCACATTTGGTGCCAGCAGTCAGGTAATAAAAAGACCAGTTGCATTGAGAAAATCTTCTGTCAAGGACTTTTCCTGAGTGCTAAAGAGCAATGATAACAGTGTAAAGACTACTGTGTACCTGATCAAATAAGGATCTTCTTAATCACTTGTTATGCATATGTAATTTGGATAATGACTGAGGATAACAGAAGAATGCATGTCTTTGAGTTGTGATGCTGCAAAAGAGTATTAAATATCCCATTGACTGCCAAGAGAACAAACAGGTCTATCCTGGAGGATGCCCGAGGTGCTGCTTGGAGGCAAGGATGGTGAAATTCCACCTCACATACTTGGGGCATATTATCAGAAGAGGCCAAAAAAAAAAAAAAAGAAGAGGCCAGTACTTGGAGAAGGACATCATGCTTGGAAAGGAGAAGGATGATCTGTATAAGAGGACCCTCAACAAGATAGATTGGCATAGTAACTGTAGTAATGGGTTCAAGTGCGTTGGAGATGGTGAGGTTGGCTCAGGAAAGGCCAAAGTTTAGAACCATAGTTCATAGGGTTGCTATGAGTCATGGCCAACTCAATCTACACGTAACAACAACAATGACAACATTTTTTTAATAAAAAGTCCAGATGGCATAGTTTATAATGCTTTAGGCTGCTAACCAAAAGATTAGCAGTTCAAATCTACTAATAAGCTCCATGGCAGAAAGATGAACAGTCTCCTCCCATAAAGATTTACAGCCTAGTAAACATGATGGAGGTTCACCATGAGTCAGAATCAACTGGATGGCAGTGGAACTGTGTTGCTGTCAGTTTGCAGGCAACTTAACAGCGACACCCTGACGAGGGTAAGTACAATGGAGATACACCACTCTGGGAGAGGACCAGAGAGTCAATCCAACTCAATTTTATTGGGGTCTGCAGTGCACTTATATACGAGCATGTAAACAGGAAGACAGGATAGGGAGGTCTTACAGACGTGGAACATGCACATTGGTTCGGAGAACCTCAGCCTCGTGAGGACCACTACCACTCAACAGATGCATCAGCCAACTTCCCACATGGCAAACTTTCTTAAGCCGGTACAGCCAAACACAGGAGAGCTTTCTCTATCCCTTATTAAAGGCCATTGGGAAGCTTGCACTTATCCAGAACTTAGGCGATCTGTCCTGGCCAGAGGCCTTCCTTTCCTCCCCAACATTCTGCAACAGAACGGGTTTGGATTTATTCTTTTGGTGGAATCTCTAGGTGGTACAAATAGATAACATGCTGAATTACTTAAATATTGGGGAATTCTGATCCTCCCAGGAACTCCTAGAAAAGCCTGGATATCTACTTCTAAAACCCTAGCTACTAGAAACTTTACAGAGTATATTTCTGCATTGACATACATAGAGTAGCCATGAGACAGATTTGACTGGATGACAACTGGTTGGTTTTATTATCCTTGTAAAACAAAATACAAGGAATTTTCGCTGTGGGCAAGATGAGCAGAAATTCATTTGGGAGCTGGAGAAAAATGGGGAAGGTTTGAAAAGGTCATGAAGGGGCCAGAGGCAGGGACTTCACCAAAGAGAAGTCAAAAAGATTGACAAGTGATCTTGAGGGTTCAACTTGCCTCCAAGTAACACTATGACTATACATTCTTCAGACATACCTGTTCTTTTGTCTGTCCATGGAATATTCAGTACTCTTCTCCAGCACCACAACTCAAAGACATCAATTCTTCTTTTGTCATCCTTATTCATTGTTCAGCTCTCTGAGTAATAGAAGATCATTGAGAAGACCATGGCATAAATAGACACACCTTAGTCTTCAAACTGATGTCATTGCTCTTTAACTTTCTGGAGAGGTCCTTGACAGTAGACTTGTCAATGCAACATGTCTCCTAATTTCCTAACTTCTGGTACCAAGGGTAATGATTGTTGATTCAAGGGAAGATGAAATCTCTGACAGCTTCAATTCTTTCTCTACCTGGCATAATAAATATTGACTTCTGACCGTGTGGTGAGGCTTTTTGTTTTCTTGATGTTGAGATGAAATCCATACCAAAAATGCTGTAGTTCTTGATCGTCTGTAGCCAGTGTTTCATATCCTCCTCATTTTCAGCAAGCAAAGTTGTGTTTTGGTACATAATGTAGGTTGTTGATGAGTCTTCCTTCAATCCTAATGTCTCATTCTTTCTCATAGAGTCTGCCTTCTCTCTCGTATAGTCAAATCGAATCTGACTGGTACAGGAGGAGATTGTCCCTCCTTCTCCAGCTGAGCATATGGTGGATTTGAAATGCTCATCTCTGGGATTGCAGTGTAGCTTCTTGCCACTAGCCCACCAGAGCTTGCATGCGTATAGATTTAATTAAACTTTCAGAGATTACCATTCTTCTCAGTGTTAGCCATAATTTGTTCTGATCCACACATACAATCAAATGAAATAAAATATATATGTGTGTGTATGTGTGTGTGTGTGTGTGTGTGTGTGTGTGTGTGTGTGTTTTGTTGTGTACTATAGAGTCAGAACCGACCTATAGCTGATCTGAGGCAGTGAATTGCACAGGAGAAAATTGCCCATCCTCCTGCAGAGCAGCTGGTGGCATCATACCACATGCCTTTGAGATTGCAGCAGCACAGCTTCTTGCCACTAGATCACAACAAATATATTTGTGTGTGTATATATGTGTATATGTAT
>NW_006401351.1:8223-9809 GCF_000299155.1 Elephantulus edwardii
GAAAAATGCCACGGCTGAAGTCAGGTGGACCTTAGTCTTTAAAGTGACACTTTTTAAAAAATTTTTTTTATTTTATTATTTTTGTGTGCGTGTACCGTCAAATCAGATCTGACTGGTACAGGAGGAGATTGTCCCTCCTTCCCCGGCAGAGCATCTGGTGGATCTGAACCGTTTGCCTCTGGGATTGTAGTTGCAGCTCCTTGCCACTAGGCCACCAGAGCTCCCCTTAAAGTGACACTTTTTTTTAGCACTTTAGAAGAAGTTCTTGGAAGTAGATTTGCTAAAGTAATATGTTCTTTTATTTCTTGAGTACCATTCCCATGATTGTTGATTGTGGGTTCAGATAAAGTTAAATCACTGACAATTTCAATCTTTTCTCCATTTATCAAATTCAGAGTATCTACTCTGAGAGAAGGGTTTTTCTCTGTGGGTCCTGAAAAATAATTGTTTATTTTTTCACATTCCTTGGTTCCGCCAGCCCAAAGGTACATGATTCAAATCCACCAGCTGCTCTATGGGAGAAAGAAGGGCAATCTTTTCCTATGTGATTTACTACTTCTGAGCCTCAGAAAACTGCTAGAGTCAGCTATGAGTTGTAACTCGATGGTATGCAACAACATTTCTACTAGGTTGTATCTGTGTTTATGGTGCTCCTTTGTCATAGGGCATGGTAAAGGAGTCTACTTAGATAAAAGCAAGAATAGTTTCTTAAGGGATAGAGAAAATCCAGACTGAAGAAGACGTCTATTGTCACAGAGCAAAAATGGCTCCTTACCAGACTGAGGACATTCTTGTACTGTTACAGCTGGAACTAAAGATTGTCAAACCCATCTGGGCTGAAAGACCATCAGGGCAGTTAAAAACCATCAGAAGAGTTAAAGGTGGGATAACTAGTCATGGGAATTTGATAAGGGTAGCTACATAGCTGGTAAGCAGGATCACACGATTGATCAAAGATAATGTCATTCATTTTATTACAGAGTGGCCTCAGGATGATGAGAAAAGTTTTTCTAGTAACCAATTAGTAAAATTGCTTCTTCAATCATGATTGTTTCTTGGAGCTCATTGTGGAGATAAATCTACAGATAACACTCTAAGAATCTTCAGATACTAGCTACATCTTGCACCTATTGAACTATAAGGAAAAAAGATCATCTGAAGATAAACAGAAAGCTCTTTCCTTAGTTCCTGAGAAATACCTCTGCAACCTAGGAATTTCCTCAGTAGTCATTAGTGTCTTCAAGGAAGGTTCTAGATCACACCTAATTTAACAAGTTATGCTAGTAAAGTGGCTTTTGATGGAGACTGAACACCACCAGAAAGACCTATCTTGCATATGATATCAACATCCAGTGATCTACAGCTTTCAGGGAAGAACTGGAATTTGAATTGTATAATAAAATTCATTGTATGTTAAAAATTCATTGCCTTCCAGTCAGAACCAACTCATAGCTGACCTTCCAGCAAGTTTCCAAAGCGGTAAACTGAAGGAGGGGTGGTGGTTTTGCCCAGGCTGTTAATTGGACAAGAGGGGATTTCCCACCTATCTCCCAAGAAGTAGTCTTTTGGATTCTAACCACAAGAGA
>NW_006401352.1:0-3496 GCF_000299155.1 Elephantulus edwardii
CTGCAATAAACATGGGTGTGCATGTGTTCAGCATTTCTTAAGCTTGAAGAACTGAAGAACAAATTCAAGCTTTAAGTTGCAATACTTAAGGATACTTTAGGCAGAATATTAAAAGATCATGGAAGTATTAAAAGAAGATGGAAAGGAATTGGCAGACACAGAAGAATTTAAGGAAACAACACATGAGCAAGACCCTGTGGTGATGAAGGAAGAAGTTCAAAGTGCTTTGAAAGAATAGGCTAAAAAGAAAGCCCTAGAAATTGATTATATCAATTGACATATTTCAACTAACAGATGCTGCCCTAGATGTGCTCACCAAGTTGTGCCAAGAAATCTGGAGGACAACTACTTGGCCAACTGACTGGAAGAGATCTCTATTTGTTCCCATTCCAAAGAAAGGTGATCCTACAGAGTGTGGAAATTATCGATCAATATTATTAATATCACCTGTAAGCAAGATTCGGCTAAAGATTATCCAAAAACGAATGGAACAGCACATCAGCAGAGAACTGCCAGAAGTGTAGGCTGGGTTTAGAAGGGGTTGCGGCACTAGGCATATTTTAGCTAATGTTAGATGGATCTTGGCTGAAAGCAGGAAGTACCAGAGGAATTTCTAGATTTCATTGATTATGCAAAGACATTTGACTGTGTGGACCACAACAAACTGTGGCTAACTCTGAGAAGAATGGGAATTGCAGAACACTTGATCGTATTAATACGAAACCTATACTTGGTGGACAGTGTTTGGTAGAGCTCCCCGATTAAAACAAGCTTGGAAGCAGGAGTGGCATCCACTTACTTAAATAGTTTGTCTTTGGAAACCCCATGAAGCGGGAGAAAGGATGAAAGTCATGCAAGTGTTGAGGACTTTCATCCATAGGGTTGCTATGAGTCACCTATGACTCGATGGCACTTAACAACAACAACATACTTGGACCAGGAGGCAGTCATTAGAACAGAGGAAGGAAACACTGCATGGTTCAAAATTGGGAAGGGTGTATGGCAGGAAGTTGTCCTATCTCCTTCCTTTCCAATCTTTATGCAGAACAGATTATCTGGGAGATTGGGCTCTAAGAGGAAAAATGTGACATCAGGATTGGAGGAAGACTCATCAACAATCTGCATTATGCAGATGACACAACCCTGCTTGCTGAAAGTGAGGAGGACCTGAAGCACTTGCTGCAGAAGGTCAGGTACTGCAGCCTTCAGTCTGAATTGAGGCTCAATATCAAGAAAACAAAGATTCTCACCACTGGACCAATTGGAAGCAAATGATGGATGGTGAAGAGATTGAGATTGTTCACAGCTTTACTTTGCTTGGCTCCACAATCAACACTCTTGGCTCCAGCAGCCACAGAATTAAATGATATATTGCAACGGGAAAGTCTGTAGTTAGAGACCTTACTAAAGTACCGAAGAGCAACAATGTCAGTCTGGAGACTAAGGTGTGCCTGACACACAGGTCATGGTCTTTGCAATCACTTGCTATGCATCAGAGAGCTGGACAATGACTAGGGATGATAGAAGGAGAATTGATGCCTTTGGGATGATAGAAGGAGAATTGATGCCTTTGAGCGGTGGTGTTGAAGAAGAGGATTAAATATACCATGGACTGTTAAGAGAACAAGCAGGTTTGTCTTGGAGAGGGTGAAGCTAGGCTGCTCCTTGGAGGCAAGGATTCTGAACTTCGTCTGACATACTTTGGACATGTTGCAAGGAGGGACCGGTCCTTGGAGAGGGCCATCATGCTTGAGAGGGTGGAGGGACAGGGCAGGAGAGGACGACCCTTGATGAGATGGATTGATTCAGTGACTGGGGTAATGGAGGTAGGTGTGTCAGAGACAATAATGTTGGCACAGGGCAGAGCAGAGTTTAGGGCTGTTGTACATAGGTCACTATGAGTCACAGGTGACTTGACGGCACAAAGCAAAAACAACAACATTAATCCTCTATCTAAAGAGACTGAGTAGTTGGATAATAGATTTATTTACAATAATCTCAAATTTGAAATGTCCTATAATGAATAAAATCAGTAACTGAACAATAAGTACACATACAATTTTACTGATATTATCATTCTCAGATGTTCACTTTAAGATGTTTGTATGTAATGCTTCGAATTTCCAAAGACAAAGATAGGATTTACAAAGATACTGATAATAAAAAGCAACAATGGAGACTGGGTGTGAAGGTGAGGGAGAAAGAGTTATTCAATTTATGTCAGAACGAACTTCCAAGGGTGCTTTTGGAACAGCATCCTGTCATGAAGTGGGAACTACCTGTCCACGTCTGAGTCCAGCAAGCTGAGGGGGCCACAAAAATGTTAGCAAGTGGGGACAGCAGGTCTATAGAACTCTTTCAAGGAACTTTTACTCTGAAGGAGAATGGAGAGGTGAAGTACTTGAGGGAAATGAGAGGGTAGGAAAGACTCAGGGAAGAATAGAAAGAACAAATGCCTTGACCTACTGTAGTGTGAAGCCAACTCAGAGTGGGGTCAGGATTACGTCACGTATTGAAATTAGCACCCTGAGAACACTGGACACGCGGGCAAACAGCCAACACACCTCTATAGGCTCAAAGGGCAGCACCACATGCTGATGATTCAGTGCAGAAAGGCCTCGAGTCATGGAGAAGAGTTTTGAGGATGTTTCTCTGTAAAAAAGGAAGAAAAGAGTATCAAAGCCTATAAAGGTCAGAACAAGAACAACAGACATGCTCTTTTAAAGGTGAGGAAATCCAGGAAAAGATGGCTTTATCTCCTTTCAAATCCACATTGCACAAAAATTCTTGTTCTTTTTTTAAGATTTATTATTTTTTAAAATTCATTGTTGCACAGTTTCTTCCCCCCATCTAAACCCACCTTGCAATGCCTCCCTTGTTCCAGATTGTTCCCATACATATAATGCCTAAACATATACTCCTTTTGGACAGTTCTTCCCCTTATCTGTGCCAAAGCAGTGTTCATTATCTATTCACCCTTTTCCCAGTCTCTCCCTAACACTCCATGTTAGTCCTGTTTTATGACAGCGATCGTCTGCAGTATTTATCCTTTTGTGACTGAGGTATCAGTTAATGTCCTCCATGGTACCTCATGTTGTATAATGTTTTATGAGTTCATTGGTTTTTCAATGCTATGTAATATTCCATTGTGTGACTGTACCATAGTTTTTCTGTCTATTCATTTGTTGATAGACATGTGGGTTGCTTCTACCTCTTTGCTATTGTAAATGACACAGGAAAAAGCATGGGTGTGAATACATCTGTTTGAGTTGTAGCCCTCCCTTCCTCCCTTCCTTCCTTCCTTCCTTCTAGCTCTGCTTTCTTTAAGGTATATTTCCACTAGTGGAACTGCTAGGTGAAAGGTATTTCTATTCCCAACTTTTTGAGAAAGCGCCAGACTGCCTTTCATGGTCGCTGTATCATTTTACACTCAACACAGTAGTGAATACAAGTTTCAACCTCTCCACAATCTCACCAGGATTTGGTGTTTGGAGAA
>NW_006401352.1:3596-9608 GCF_000299155.1 Elephantulus edwardii
TGTGTGTGTGTGCGTGTACCGTCAAATCAGATCTGACTGGTACAGGAGGAGATTGTCCCTCCTTTCCCGGCAGAGCATCTGGTGGATTCGAACCGTGCACCTCTGGGATTGTAGTTGCAGCTTCTTGCCACTAGGCCACCAGAGCTCTCCAGAATTCTTCTTCTTGAAGGCTGTTTTCATCGGGTATAGACTTCCACATTGAGACTTATTTTCTACCTTTCTAAATATTCTAAATGTTTCTTACCTTTTCTCCTGCTTCCCCAGCTTCTCCTTCAACTTGATGCCCCTATTTATCTATTGTGATCTTCCTGTTAGAGAATTTTCCATCGAATATCTGGTGATCATCTGAGGTCTGATAATATTTAAGAGTTCTTGTCATTGTTAGGCGTCATTATGCTGATTCTGACCCACAGCAACCCTAGAAACAATAGATCAAAACCTTGCCTGATCCTGTGCCATTCTCACTAGCTCTGTTGTGCATAAACCCACCTTTGCAACCAATGTGTCAACGTATCTCCTGGAGGGGTTTCCACGTATCTCCCAGAGGGGTTTCAAGGTATCTCCTGGAGGGTTTTCCTCTCTTTTGTAAATCTTCCACCTTTTCAAATATGATGTCTTTTTCCAAGGACTGGTCCCTCTTGACAACATGCCCAAAGGATGTGAGACAAAGTCTCAAGTATTTTACTTTCTAGGAGCACTCTCTCTGTACTTCCTCGAAAACAACTTTGTTTATTCTTTTGGCATTCCATAGCATATTCACTACTTTTCACTAACAGCACAATTCAAAGCCATCAATTCTTTCATCTTCCTTACTCATTGATCAGCTTACACAAACATATGAAGCAAATGAAAATTCCATGACGTGGGTTAGAGGCCTATTAATCTTACACTGTCATTCTCGACCTTTACAATATTAATCAGGTCCTTGACAGCTAATTTGCCTAGCGGACCAGAAGCTCTGTGAATACGTATGTGGGAGGCACAGGGGAAAGGGACACTTGCTGACTGATGGACTTTATTAGGAAATTGGACAGGGACTCGGCTATTTTATCGGATGATCCATAAACATCAATCAATATTAGCCTTTTTCTTGGGTTGGTCAGTTTTCTCCAAAGAAGTTTCCAGTCTCTTGATACACTTACATTGTTATGGCAGAAAATGCGAGATTTAAACACTCAGGCAATATTGGAGATTGTTGTTGTTATTGAATGCCATCAAGTTGAGCACGACTCATCGTGACTCTATAAACAAAAGGCCTAAAGCCTTTCTATAACTATCAACATTTATCAAAGTTTATAGAGTTTCCAGAGGCATGTTGTTTAGGATGTGGATGCCCCTCCTGCTACAACCCTTTTATTAAATGTGGGTCAAGAATGTCAGCTATTGCCCAAACTGTTTTGACTCCGAGGAGAAACAAAGATTGGATGTACATACAGAGATTGGACATGGGGGTTACAAGAGGTTCACTGAAATTGGCAGGTGAAATTACTTCCCATTCAGGAGTCATTATTGTTTCTGACTCCTCACGGGTGTCCAGGCCCCGGGCCAGATACAGATGTAGTCAGGGAGCAGTAACCAAGCTGGGTCAGCATGTACTGGGAAATATAAACCTCAGCAACATATAATATTGCCAAAATTATTAAGGCTTATCTTTCTTAAAATGTCTGTCAGAACAAAATGACTTTTCTAAGGCTAACATACAAAAGAGCTCTAATGCTCAACATTTAAGCTGCTACTTCAATATGACCCTGTATGCTAGGATTCCAGGAGGGAAGCAAACAGGGAAAAGATATGGAGTCTCTCTTATCAGTGCTATGGAAGCTTTGAATCAATCTGTATTTTTGAGAGAGAATTTCCATCTCTCTAAGGGTGTAGACAAAAGTCTTACCGTGACATATTTTGCCTTATTTAAGAGAAATTTTCATTATTTCTGTTCATTTGATCTCTTATTATCATCTCCTTCAAAGACTCGGTTCTCATTACTCTGGTAACTCGTAGTTTCTAGAATATGGCATACTGCTTCAGACCCTTTGTACTTGCTGTCTTCTCTCCCTGGAATAAACTTTTCCCAGGCATTCTGTTACATCATTTCAGTCTCTGATTGAAAGTCACCCGAGGGAGAAGCTTTTGCTGCCCGACCTGTGGAAACTGGCATGCCCTTCTCATTCTCATTTCTTTCTATCCTTCAACTCTACTTTCTTTCTCTTCACATGTATTTGTTTATTTCTGTCTCCCCTTCCTCTCCTCTATCCATTTCGTACTAAGTTCACATGCATTTTTAAAATCTTTTCTTTCAGTCCCTTGTGATTCTCATGCGCCCTCCTGATACATCTATTTGTCCCTATTCACCTTCCTTTCCTTTCAGATCTCAGCTTCAACAGTTTTTCTTTTTTTTTTTCCCCAACAGTTTTTCTTAAGAATTTCCTTCTCAGACTCATTCAGGTGGGTCAAATTCTCCTTTCCTCCACAGCACTTGACACATTTAAAACAAAAGTTGGGGAATTCTTTCATTAATATCTATCCATTTCTTCTTCTGAACCAGGAGAATTCCTTAAGGATCCAGGTCATATTTATATGGTTTCTTTTTTTTTTCCTCTTTTTCTTTTCTTCTGTTGTGTGCCATTGAATCAGATCCGACTGGCACAGGAGGAGAGTGTCCCTCCTTCTCAAGCAGAGCATATGGTGGATTCGAGGATCTAGGTCATATTTCTTTTTGCTTACTCTTTTTGCCTTACTCAATACATATAGAGAAATTTATAGACTGTAAATGATTAAAAGACAAACTGTATTAGGAAAGTCTGCTGTCAGGGACCTCTCCAGAGTACTGAAGACCAAGAGTATCAGTCTGGAGACTAAGGTTTGCCTGATCCAGGCCATAGTCGTTGCAATTACTTGCTGTGCATTAGAGAGCTGGACAGTAACTAGGGATGATGAAAGGAGAATTGAAGTCTTTGAACTGTGGTGCTGGAGAAGAGTGTTGAATATACCATGGACTTCTAGGAGAACAAACAGGTTTGTCCTAGAGAGGGTGAAACCAGGCAGGTCCCTGGAGGCAAGGACTCTTAAGCTTCATCTGACATACTTTGGGCATGTTGCAAGGGGGGACCAGTCCTTGGAGAGGGATGTCATGCTTGGGAGGGTGGATGGACAGCACAAGAGAAGAAGACCCCCGATAAGATGGATTGAGTCAGTGACTGGGGCAATGGGTGTGAGTGTGTCAGAGACAATAAGATGGGCCCAAGATAGAGCAGGGTTCAAAGCTGTTGTACATAGGGTTGCTATGAGTCACAAGTGATTCAATGACAACAAATGAAATAAGCATTATATAAATAGTAACATATCTGAAAGGGTAAGGAAAGCTTTCCATGAAAAGCAGAAAATATGCCATTTCAAGGAAAAGGAGAATGATTTTATCTAGAATACGATGAATTCAAGATGAAATAAAGATTTGGGACTGGAGTTCACTGGAGAATTCCATATTCTACCATATAACTTTGAGAGTGAAGCAATCTAGAGTATAATTGAATATTTATTCTGTGATAATTTATCTTAGTCAACTGGTTGTTTCAGTTCAACAAACTCTGGCTACCAGTTGTTGTTATGTGCCATTGAGTCAACTCTAACCCATTGCAAACCTATGTACAAAAGCTCTGAACTCTGCCCCGTACTGAACTAGTCTCACTTGACTCTGACACACCTAATCCCATTGCCACAGTTATTGTACCAATCCATCTCATCAGGGGTCTTCCTCTCCTGCACTCTCTCTCCATTCTTCCAAGCATGCTGTCCTTTTCTAGTGACCCCATGAACAACAACTCTGAACCCTGTTCCCTACTGAACCACCCTCATCGTCTCCAACACACCTGACCTCATGGCCACACTCACTGTGTTCATCTGTCTCATTGTAAAACATAAGTGCATATAATTATCACAATATTAGTTTTGGGGGAGGGTATTGCATATTTTGTTTCTAGATTTCTTAAAGCTTGACACATTTACCCATGAGTTGTGAAGGTGGAGAGGAAGGTAAAATTCATTCATTACATAGATAATGACCAATAGAGGTTGCTCCATGTCAGCCACCTACATTGGGGCATGAGACATTTGTCTAAACAAGATTTGGTCACAGAAGTCATGGAACAGCTTATTTTGGCACAGCTATTATGGAGTGGCACAGCTAGATGTGCAGATTTGGTTTAGAAGAGGCTGCAGCACTAGGGATATTATAGCCAATGCTAGATGGATCTTAGCTGAGAGCACAGAGTACCGGAAGAAGGTCTATCTGTGTTTCATTGACCATACAAAGGCATTTGACTGTGTGGATCACAACAAACTATGGCTGACTCTGTGGAGAATAGGAATCCCAGATTGTGCTTATGTGAAACCTACACTTGGACCAGAATATTCCTCAGAATAGAGCAAGGAAACACTGCATGGTTCAAAATCAGGAAAGGTGTACGCTAGGGATGTGTCCTAACTTCATACCTCTTCAATCTATATGCGGAATAGGTCATAGGGAAGGCTGGGGTCTATGAGGAGGAATGTGGCATTAGGATTGGGGGAAGACTCACCAATAACTGGAGTATACAGATGATAAAACCTTGCTTGCCGAAATTGAGGAGGACCTGAGACACTTGCTGCAGAAAATTAAGGACTTGAACATGGATTGAAGCTCAACATCAAGAAAAAAAAGGATTCTCACCACTGAGTCAAGTGGCAACATCATGATTGACAGAGAAGTGCTTGAGATTGTTAACACCTTCAGCTTGCTTGACTCCACAATCAACACTTTTGGAACCAGCAGCCATAAAATCAAATGACAAATTGTATTGGGAAAATATGCTGTCAGGGTCATCTCCAGAGTACTGAAGAGCAATGATGTCAGTCCAGAGACTAAGGTGTGCCTGATCTAGACCACGGTCTTTGCAATTACTTGCTATGCATCAGAAAGCTGGACGATGACTACAATTAAGGATGACAGAAAGAAGAGCTGATGGCTTTGAGTTGTGGTGCTGGAGAAGAGTATTAAACATACCATGGACTGTTAAGAGAACAAATAGGTCTGCCCTGTTGTTGTTATTTGCAGTCGAGTTGCCTGTGACCTGCCCTGTTTTCAGCCAGTCTCACTGACTCTGACACACCTACCCCCATTTGCCCTAGTTACTGTATCAATCCATCTCACCTGGGGTCTACTTCTCCTGAACTTTCCCTCCATCCTTCTGTGCATGATGTCCTTCTCCAAGCACCAATCTCTCCTGACCAGTTGCTCAATGTTGTTTGTGTGTTCACAGAGTTGAGAGAAGAAAAGCGAGAAGGAATGTGGGTTTTCAAAGGATCATCACTCTCTCAGGCAATGAGGCTGAGAGATTGTGAAGCCCCTGCTTTTATCAGCAGAAAATCAAAGCTTACAGTAAAACATAATCTCATAGGGTGGGTAAATATTTACACATAGGGAACAAAGCATAGGTAATATGAAGCAAAGCATAGGTAGGCATGAACAGTTTTCAAGAAAACATCTTTGTATTCATGAACAAGGCACTATCAGCAACTTTATCAAGAACTTTAGAAAACAGTCTTTGTTCAACAGAGAACTTCTGGATCTCTTTCATAGTGGTGCATGCTCCAGGAAGTCTGAGACTGCTTTCAGTCCCACCAATTCTTGGTATTATTTGCCTGCTTTCAGGTATTGTAGCCAAGTTCTTTCACACATATTCCATAGCCACTAGTAACCCTAGTGAACCAGAATGACCCTACACTCCACGTGTGTAAAACAGACCTTCAAATCCTAGCCTCCAAGGAGAAACTTGATTTCATCCTCTCCAAGACAGATCTACTTGTTTTCTTGGCGGTCCATGGTATATTTAAGACTCTTTTTCAACCCCAAAACTCAAAGGCATTGGTTCTTCTTCTAGATTCTTCGTGGACAGGTTTTGGTGGACCTCCCTGATTAAGACAGACTAGGAAGCAGGATGGGCCATATACTTCCTACATAAAAGGCTTTTGAAAACCCTA
>NW_006401353.1:0-449 GCF_000299155.1 Elephantulus edwardii
AGAAGTCGCTAACAGCAGACTTTCCCATCGCAGTACTTTTTTTATTTCCTGGCTACTGGTGCCAAGAGTGTTGACCATGGAGCCAAGCAAACTGAAGCTGTGAACAATCTCAGTCTCTTCACCATCCATCCTGATGCTGCCAGTTGGTCCAGTGGTGAGAATCTCTGTCTTGATATTGAGCCTCAGCCCATACTGAAGGCTGCAGTCCTTGACCCTCTGGAGCAAGTGCATGAGGTCCTACTCAGTTTCAGCAGGCAGGGTTATGTCATCTGCATAACGCAGATTGTTAATAGATCTTCACCAATCCTGACGCCACACTTCTCATAGAGCCCACCCTCTCGGATAATCTGCTCTGCATACAGGTTGAAACGCTATGGGGATAGGATACATCCCTGGTGTACACCCTTCCCAATTTTGAACCATGCAGTGTTACCCTACTCTGTTGTGAC
>NW_006401353.1:1904-2489 GCF_000299155.1 Elephantulus edwardii
TCCAGGAAGTATTAAAAGAAGATGGAAGGAATATACTGAGTCATTGTATCGAAAGGAATTGGCAGATACAGAAGAATTTAATGAAATAACATTTATCCGTCACTAAAGAAGATCACAAATTTGTCAAATACTGTGCAACATAGATGAATCTAGAACAAATGCTAAGTGACATGTCAGTTACAAAAGCACAGTTATAAGACCACTAATATTAAAAGCTAAGTAAAAATTTACACTTAGAATCAATCTTGGAGGGTTAGTGATGGATAAAACATGTTGGTGTTGGTTGTGCTGTTGAGTCGAGTACGACTCATAGCCACCCTATGAAGAAAAGATTTGAACCCTGTTCTACCCTGTGCCATCCTCAAACTTCTTGACACACAAGAGCCCATTGAGGCAGTCACCATGTGAATCCACCTCCTCCTCTTTGGTGACCCTCCACCCTTCCCAGCTTCATGTCCCTCCCAAAGCAACATGTCCAAAGTGTGTGAGGTGAAGCCTCGTCCTTCTTGCCTCTAAAGAGCACTTCACCTGAACCTTCTCCAAGGTTTGTCTGATTTAAGTCATGGTTTTTCTGATTATTTGCTA
>NW_006401353.1:3125-3588 GCF_000299155.1 Elephantulus edwardii
GAGGCTCAACAACAGGAATTCATGGATTCCCAAGGAGAAATGGGTGAGTCTCGTGGCTCCCAACCCACCCCCTGCAGAGCCCTCGCTGCGCCGCACAGCCACTGCAGCTCCATGAGGCTCCCACAGCCAGAACGAATGGATTCCCTCACCTAGGATGGATGCTGGGCACCGGCCCTCCTCAAGACTGGTACAGTGAAGCCACCACACTGCCGCAAGGTCGACTTTGTCTGGAGAGAATTCTTGGAGCCAGGATGGTGGTTGTGAGGGAAGCAGGCACCCTCTGGCTGCCCGCACAAGAGGGGCCACACACCAGCCGAGCACCCGTGCGGTGGGGTGGGGGGGGCGCGCCCCCAACGGCTGCCTGTGCTGGGGGGGCTGCGTGCCTCCCACAGGACTCCTGCGCTGGGGGGTGGGGGGGCGTGCGCCCCGCTGGCAACCTGTGTAGGAGGTGGGGGATGGGATG
>NW_006401353.1:5557-6176 GCF_000299155.1 Elephantulus edwardii
GCAGCTCTGCAACTGCATCCTGGCCCATCCTCACCCTTCTGCCCCCAACCCTCACCTCCTTGTACCCCCAATATGTTTTTCTCAATAAAAAAAAGCAAAACAAAAAAAATCAGGGTGAAACAAACCGACATGTTTGTTGACTCATCTCATGCCACTGCATTAATTATTAGTCAAGGTAACCTTTGAACAACAGATTAGAACCTTCTAATGATTAGAACCTTCATGTGTCATTCTCACAATCTCCATCATGCTTCAGCTCATTGTCATTGTCAGTGTCTATCTATCCCTTTCCCTTTATGATATCATTTCCTGATAACTTGCACAAAGTATGTGAGATGAATTTTCACCATCTTTGTCTCTAAGAAGCACTCTAGTTGTACTTCCTTCAAGCAGATTTGTTTGCTTTTTTGTTAGTCAATATATTCAATACTCTTTGCCAACACCACAGTTCAAAAGCTCCTTCTAACTTACTTTGGACATGTTGTGAGGAGAGACTGGTCCTTAGAGAGGGACATCATGCTTGGGGGGGTGGAGGGACGGCGCAGGAGAGGAAGGCCCTCCATGAGGTGGATTGATTCAGTGACTGGGATAATTGGGATGGGAGTGTCAGAGACAGTGC
>NW_006401353.1:6986-10168 GCF_000299155.1 Elephantulus edwardii
AATTTTTTTTTCACTTTTCCAAGAGGGGAGTGTACTGGGGTCGGGGAGGGTTGGTAAGGGAGAAAAGTGCAACCATGAATGAATGGAAATCCAAGTCTCTGTAAATTTTTACTGAAATTAATAATAGATTTAAGTTTTTTAAAAACCCTGAATTCTAAAAAATAATGTCTAAAGTGCCTTTCAAAAAAAAAAAGCATTAGTTTTTTGGTTGTCGTCATTCATTGTAAGTAATTGAAGATACTGTGGCTTGATCAGGCAGATCTTAGTCTTTAAACAGATATTGTTGCTCTTTAGCACTTTGGAGAGGTCTTTGACAACAGATTTCCCAAATGCAACACAACCACAACAATTCCAAAATATCTTGGAGACAACAGACAGCTTCTAGAACAAAAGAAGATGAGAAAAGCAAGTGATAAAAATAAGGAACCAGGAAGTCTCATTTCTGAAGAGTGAGTAATAGACCTGCAAAAGGTTGTATTTGGTGCCTTCAAAGAGTTCATGGAAACCACATGCAAAACTGGGGCAAAACCAGACAATACTGTGGAAGAAATGAAAAAGCAACACAAGACTTTTGCTGTCTGAACAACAAAAAAATTGTAGAAAAATTACCACTGGATATTAGGAAGATTAACATTTAAAGTTCCATTGATAGCTAATACATCAGACAAGGTAGTAAATCTGAATCAATAGAACAATGGATAAGCAATTTACCAGGCAAATATCTTTACACCACTTAGTATGGGATGGGAAAGATAATCACAATGAAAATTAATACAAGTTTTACTCAAAATGATGAAGAAACACGAAAGTAATAATAATGAACTAAATGAAAAGTGAATAATTAAATGAACTCAGCATAAAAAAAGATATGGAACAAAGAAATCTCCAATGTCATAATTTTAAAAACACAAAAGAATGGCAACATTAAATTCACACCTATAAATAATTATACTGGATCTAAGTGTATTAAATGCACCAAGCAAAAGAAGTAGAATCAATAAAAAAAAATAGGACCCCCCCAAAAAATAGAACTCATCAATATGCTACCTTCAAGAGACTCACCTTAGGCCAAAGATAATAAAAAAATTAAAGGTTGGGGGAAATATGTCAAGCTAACAATTATCTAAAAAGCAAGAATAACAACATTAATTTCTGGTAAAATATACTCGAAAGCAAAAAGCCAGCATAAGGGGAAAAGAAGTGCATTATATATGCATATGTAATGATAAGGAATCAAGTAGGTAGGAGGACATAACAACAAAAACAAAAATATGTCTACTCCATAAGAGAGCATTAAAATATATCAATAAAATGGAGAGGATTGGAATGAGAAATTCACAAAATAGTAAAAGAGTTCAACACTGAATTTTAAAACTACAGAACTAGAAAGAAGGTTAGAAAAAAATACAATCTAAAGAACATAACCAAATTGATCTTGTAGACATACCTGATACTTTGTTCAGTAAAAGAGCAATGTATATGCTGTTCCAATGCATGTGGAAATTGATCATAGTCTAGGTCAAAAAGCAAGCCTTTTTCTTTTTTTGATAAAAAAATATTGAATTTACAAACTGAAATACTATGAAACATTTTATCTCATGTAATCAAAATTAGAAAACAATGGGACCCTCAGGGAGAAGGAAAGTTCAATATTTGTAAAATGAATAACATCCCTCTGAAAAACCAACTGGGTAATATTATTGTTGTTGTTAGGTGCTGTTGAGTTGAGCACAACTCATAGTGACCCTATCAACAAAAAATCTGAACCATGTTCTGTCCTGTGCCATCCTCACACTTCCTAACACACAAGAGTCCATTGCAGCAGTCATTCCAGCTGATTGAGGATCTTCTCTCCTCTGCCATGTCTCCACCCTTCCCAACATCATGTCGCTTTCCAAGGAATGACACCTCCTAGCAATATGTCCAAAGTGTCTGAGGTGAAGCCTCATCATTCTTGCCTCCAAAGAGCACTCTGGCTGCACCATCTTTGAGACATATCTGTGTGTTCTCTTGGCCATCCATGCGATGTTCAGTGATCTTCTCAGACACTACAGCTCAAAGGCATCAGTTCTTTTTCTGTCATCCTTATTCATTGTCCAGCTCTCAGATGCATAGGTAGTAATCAGAAAGACTATGGCCTGAATCAGACACATTTTAGTCTACAAACTGATATCATTACTCCTCAATAATTTGGAAAGGTCCCTAACTGCAGATTTCCCCAGTGCAATGTGTCTCCTTATTTCTCGACTGCTGATACCAACGGTGTTAACTGTAGATCTAAGCAAATTGAAACTGTTGACAGTTTCAATCTCCTCTCCATCCATCAAGACACTGCCTTTTGGTCCAGTGGTAAGAATCTTTGTTTTCCTTCATCTTCTGCAACAAGTGCTTCAAGTCCTCCTCATTTTCAGCAAGTAAGGTTGTGTCATCTGCATAATGCAGGTTATTGATGAGTCTCTAAATTTTTTATTTCACATCTTATCTCTTCTGTTATCCAGTTGATAAATACACATAAATACATTGTATTTATCAACTGGGTAACAGAAGAGATAAGATGTGAAATAAAGAAATTCTGGTGAAAATGCAATATATACAGACGGAACTCTGCCGCCAGATGGAAGGAACTCTGCCGCCAGACTGGCCGGGAAGAGACCCAGGAAGAGCAATAGTCAGCCACCCACCGTGGAACTACAGAGGAGCGAAGACTATCTGCCACTGTGCGACCCCCCTGTAGCCCGCACCTGTGTGACCCCCGACCAGCAGCGCCCAAGCCCCGCCCCCACCTCTTGGTGGTAGTGTGCAAGCCCTGTGCTCCTTAGCCCCACCAGTCCCTTGCTTTTCTCCCCTTCCCCCGCCCCCCTTGCAGCTTCACAACCACGCACCTCAGCCCCCACCACAGCCCTGTGACCTCAAGGCACTACCGCGGATCCAGTCCTCACCCGGAGCTATTAGTTGAGCTGTTGTGGAACTAACCTGGCAGGAGAAAGGCTGGTAGGATCTTAGCTGTGTTTACTGGGGCATTGCTGATTACCTGGGAGAGCACCTAAGGGTGTGCCCACTGGTGGGGAATTTGGCCAAGCTCTCTTGGGCTATACCAACTGCCCAAAATGAGCCAGCCAGCAGGCTTCTGTGAACTCTGCAGACCAGCCAGAGGCTAGTGGGTTGGTGGGAATTTGACCTTG
>NW_006401354.1:0-465 GCF_000299155.1 Elephantulus edwardii
GGCCTTTTGTACATCAATTGATAAGATCATGTGGTTCTTGTTCTTTGCTTTGTTTATGTGATGAATGACATTGATTGTGTGTTTCTTATGTTAAACCATCCTTGCATACATATGACAAATCCCACTTGTAATTTTTTTATGTGTTGTTGGATTCTATTACACCTTATTTTATTCAGGATTTTTGCATCTATGTTCATGAGAAATATTGGCCTATAGTTTTCTGTTTTGGTGGTGTCTTTACCTGGCTTTGGTATCAAGAATATGCTTGCTTCATAGAATGACTCTGGGAGAATTCAGTATTTTTCCATTTTCTGAAATAATTTATGTATAATTGATGACATATCTCTGAATGTTTGATAAAAGTCACTTGTAAGACCATCTTGTCCAGAGCTTTTATTGTCTGGAAGTTGTTTTATTAACTTTTCATTTCCTTTTTTGTAGTAGGTCAGTTCAGATGTTCAATTT
>NW_006401354.1:898-3241 GCF_000299155.1 Elephantulus edwardii
TGTTGTTCAGCTTCCAAGTGTATGGTTTTTTTCCCTCCATTATTCTCTTGTTATTAATTTCTAATTTTGCAGCATTGTGGTCTGAGAAATTGTTTTGTATTATTTCTATGTTTTTTAATTCATTGATGCTTGTCTTGTGACCTAGAATGTGATCTATTCTGGAGAATGTTTCATGCACACTGGAAAAGAAGGTATACTGTGCTTTTTTTTGGTGTATTAAGCTCTAAATATCTATGAAATTGACTTGGTTTATTGTGTGGTTTATCTCTTGAGTATCTTTGTTGAATTTCTTTCTGGTAGTTCTATCTTTTCTTAAGAGTGGTATATTGAAGTCCACAACTACTACAGTAGTGTTGTTTATTTCCTTTTTCAGCTTTGTTAATGTTTGTTTTATATATTTTCCAGGTCTTTAATTTGGTTCATAGATATTTATTATTGTTATGTCCTCTTGCTCTGTTGACCCTTTCAGCATTATGTAGTGACCGTTGTTGTCCTTTCTGATGGTTTTTATATTGAAATTTATTTTATCAGAGATTAATATCACTACTCCTGCTTTTTTTTTTCTGGTTGCCATTTGCTTGGTATATTTTTCCCCACTCTTTTTAGTCTTTCTATATCTTCATTTTTAAGGTGTGTCTCTTATAGACACCATATTGTTGACATTTGGTTTTTTTATCTAATCTGCTACTCCTTCTCTTCAGCAGTGCATTTAAACTTATCACATTCAGTGTGATTATTGAGAGGCAAGATTTTATTGCTGTTATTTTGTTGAGTTCTTTTTGGTGCTGTTGCTAGTTACTTTGATCCATTATGCTTTCTGGGGCACCTCTGTAACAAGGATATCTCTCCATGTTTCCTACAATGCTGCTCTTGTTTTTTATAAACTCCCTTGTGTTCTGTTTTTCTTGGAATATCTTGAGCTTTTCTTCATATTTGATGGACAATTTTGCTGAACACATTATTCTTGGCTGACAGCTGTGTTCTTTGAGTTTTCAGTCTATCTCATTCCACTGTCTTCTTGCTCTCATAGTTTTTGCTGAGAAATTGGTACTTAGTCTTATCTGCTCTCCCTTATAGGTTACTCTTGGTTTCTCCCTAGCTGCTTTCATAATCCTCGTCTTATCTTTAGTTCCAGTAAATTTGACTATGATATGCCTTGGTATTTTTATTTTTTTGTGTGTGGGGTGTCTATTCTAAATGGTGTTCACTCAACTTCTTTCTTTTTTTTTCAACTTCTTGAATATATATTCTCTCAGTCTTCATTATGCCTGGGAAGATTTCTACTAGTGATTTTCCCATGACTTTTTTGGTGACTTTACTTGCTTCTTCCTGTTCTGTGATTCTGATGATGTTCATGTTATTTCTCTTGGTGGTATCACACATTATTCTTGGGTTTTCTTCTTTTGTCTTTCTTTTTAATTCTGCTCTTTGCTCTAGCAGATCAGTGGTGACAATTCTCCCTTCTATTTCACTGGTTCTGTGTTCCATCTCCCCAATTTTGTTCATGTGTCCCTCCATCATGTTGACAGCATCTGAAACATTGAACCTCATATTTTGGATCATGGTTTCTTGTTTTTCCAGTGTCTCTAATGCCTCATTTGTTTTATTTGCATTGTTTTAGATTTTTTTCTTACAGTGTCCTGTAATTCTTCAAGTTTATTTTTCACCCCTTGAAAAATATTCAATTATTGTTCTTTTAAATTCTGTGTCAGAAAGTTACATCAGACTTTCTGGCTTCAGGAAATCCATTGATACTGTCATTTTCTGGGGGTGATATTTTGCTTTGGGCTTTTGTAGGAAGGAAGTAAGGTAGTCTGCTTCTTTTATGGCATTGCTGTGGTAGAGTTTTTTTTTGGTGCCTGAAAAAATAGCAGGTTCTTGATCTGGTGTCACAGCTCCAGAAGAAGTTTGAGCTGGCAGATGCATGTAGGGTGGGTGCATGTACTGATGCTCATGGGGGTTATGGGGAAAACACACACAGATCCTTGCAGGGGTGCTTGTGCATGGGGAAGGGATCTGAATGGAAAAGCAGGAAACTTTAGTTTTTCCCTTGAGAACTGGGTTTGCCACCCCGATCGAGCTCCAGCTGTCTCCCTCCCTCCTGCTTAAGTTGAAGGTGCCCCACAATTGGTCTAGCAATCAGCAGTGATTCCCCCCTAAATACCTCACTCAAATTCACACTTGCTCCTGGCAAATGATTTCTACCACAACTTGCTGCCCCCTGCTGAGGCTTGCTGTTCCCCGCTGAGGCACACTCTTCCCCATCAAAGCTCTTTGCTCCTCATGGAGGCTTGCTGCTCCCTGCAGAGGTTTTTTGCTCCCTGCCAAAGAGCACTACTCCAC
>NW_006401354.1:3516-9215 GCF_000299155.1 Elephantulus edwardii
GTTTATTTTTCATTTCAATGAACATCTACAGAGATTTTGGGATTCCATTCATTCATTGTTGCACCCTTCTCCCCGCACAAACCCCTCCCCCCCATTTGCTCAACAAGAAAGACAAAATTCCTCACCACTGGTCTAACAATGTCTTGAGAAATAGAGAAATGATTGAAGTTCTCAACAATCTCATCCAACTTGTATTTACAGTCAACAACTTTGATACCAGCAGTTAAGAATTAAAAAGTCATATTACAGTTGGGAAAATCAGCTGTCAAGGACCTCTCCAAGATATTAAAGAGCAATGATGCTTGTTTAAAAAGACTAAGATGAACTGGATTCAAGCTGGTCTTTTCAATGGCATGATTTACATATAAATGTTGGATCATGAATAAAGACGACAGAAGAAGAACTCATGCCTTTGAATTATAGTATTGGAAAATAGCACTGAATAGCCTATGGATTGCCAAAGAATAAGCAAATCTACAAATCTATCTTGGAGAAAGTACAACCTGGATGTTCCCTGAAGGCAAGGATGGTGATTTTGTGTCATATATTTTGGACATATTGTTAAGAAGGGCTAGTCCTTGGAAAGGGACATCATACTTAAAAATGCAGAGGGTGAAAGAGTAAGAGACCGTTAATGAAATGGATTGAAATTGTGACTGTAACAATGGGCTCAAGTATATCAGAGATGAAGAAGATTGGGTAAGGCTCCGATCCATTGCTCATGGGGTCACTATGAATCATTAACTCATACGGGACAAGGCAACAACAAGAGATGTCAGAATTAAAGCATCTAAGACTTCGGTTTGTGTGATTTCAATATCAGTATTCTAGTTAAGGAGAAAAAGGTGGAAGTGGTCAGTGTCTTCCAGGTGTTTCTTGCAGTCTTCTTCTACTCAAATTGATTATTAATCAAGACTTTTGTTTTAAATGATGGGGGAAAAGAGACAGGAATTGAGGAAGATTAAAAAGGGAGATGAGAATATGTTTAAGCTGTATTTCTGAGAACCTGACAAAACCAATGTATTTTCTTGGGTGGAAAAAAAAGTGGAGTTATTAAAAGACCAAATCCCAAGTAATGTTAGCAGTTATTGTTATTTTGCATATTTTCAGTGTTTCCTCGAGATTTCATCTGGAGGACTTTGGAAGGTTCTTGCCGCTTAATGTAGTGAAATCTGCCTCTAGGACTGATGAGATTAAAGATCTAAATCCATGGAGGATTAACTAGTCTGCAAACCTGAAATGAAGGACATGGCTAATTCCCCAACACCTTGTGTGTAAGAAGATTTGGAAGGAGGGTCAACAACAGCATGTGAGACTCTGAGAACTCATGAAGCATCTTAAGCAGCACCAAGAAGGGAGATATGGGGCTGGGTGTTGGGAGCAGTGATAAAGGGAGTCTGGTTCTTTGATTTTCTTCAATCTTCTCTCCTGTTTAGCAACATTTTTCTATAAAAGATATCTGACTCTTTCCCTTCCTTTGGGAAAGAGAATTTGGGAACACCTTTGTGACTTTCAAAAAATTACAAGCAGTCATGCCAGACAGAACATGTGTCTAGTCTGGTTTGTGAGAGAGGTGAGAACAGAAATGCTCACCACTCATTTAAACGTTTAATCATGTATCAGCAAACACAGGATTTTTATAGACAACTGAACAATGCATTGATTTTTACATTTTTATCTGTTCTTGCCCACTGACTAAGAATCATACTTTTCTAGATATTTTGATTCTGGATGAATAGAACCACATAGTAGTTGTCTGAAGGTTGTTTAACATCATACTTGGTCAAATTAGGATTTCTAGACTAAAAACATTTCTACAGCCCAATATTCAACTGTGATGTTGAAGAAGAGTACTGAATATCCATCCCTTGGACTGCCAAAATAACAAATAGATATGTCTTGCAGAAGGTGCAGCCAGGGTGCTCCTTGGAGGCAAAGATGGCAAAAATTCACATCACATACTTTGGGCATGCTGCTAGGAGAGGCTCTTCCTTGAGAGGGAAATCATGCTTTTGAAGGTAGAGGGTCAAAAAAAGAGAGGGAAACCCTCCACCAGGTGGTTTCACACAGTAACTGCAGCAATGGGTTCAACTATATTAGAGATTGTGAGGATGGCACAGGATAGGATAGGATTCAGATCTGCTTTTCATGGGGTCACTATGATTCATACATGTGAGTCATAGCACCTAACAACAACAACAACAACAACAATAACAACAGTGTCTACTACAGAGTAGACCCTCCGCAAAACTTGTTGAATTTAAGAGATTAGAAATGCTTTTCAGCGTTGTTGTTAAGTGCCATTGAGCCTCAGGCGACTCATAGTGACCCTATGAATGAAAGTCCTGGACACCTCCTGTATAATTTTCATCCTTTCTCCAGGTTCATAGGGTTTCCAGAGGCAAGCTACTATGGAAGTGGATGCCACTCTTGCTTCCAAGCTTCTCTTAATTGGGAAGCTTCACCAAACACTGTCCACCATTGTCACATTTGACTCATCAGTGTCACAGTGTTTGGCTTCACAGCTGTACCTCTGTACAGCAAGTGGACATACCAGGGTTACACAACCTAGAAGAATGATTCACCAAAAACAATTAAAGGCAGGCCTGAGGGTCACGGAGTAGAGTCACTCACCTTTGCTTAGGAACATGGCTTTCTGTCTGCTAGGTCAACTACTTTCTCTCTCCTCTCTCCTATCTCTCTCTCTCTATCTATCTCTACCTCTCCCGTTGTTGGTGATGGTGCTGTTAAGTGCCATTGAGTCACAGGCAACTCATAGCGACCCTATGAACGAAAGTCCTGGACATCTTCTGTATGACTTTTGTCCGTTCACCAGGTTCATAGAGTTTCCTGAGGCAAACTATTTTTTTCCTAATAGCTTTTCAGTAGACTTTTAAATATTCATTCTATTGATTTTTGGGAGTTGTAAAAATAATTTTTAGGGAAAGAATTTACCTCTTTTTTGAAACAAAAATAATTTTATAGTATTAAGAACACCAATTTAAAATTAGATCCCTAATGCAGTATTTAGTTAGGCACTTAATTCTAAGCTTTTTGACCTTCTATTATTGTTGTTATTGCACAGTCAGCCAACACTTAAATGGTATCCCATGTACAGTGGAACAAAATTCTATACATCCACATGATGCATGTGGACTTGATTCTTTTTGATCTATAGTTTCATTGTTGTTGCTGTTATGTGCCATCGAGTCACTTGCGACTCATAGTGACCCTATGTACAAGAGCACTAAATGCTGTTCTATCCTGTGTCAACCTCTCCATCTCAAACACACTCACACACTCATTCCCACCACTCCACTCACAGAATCGATGCATCTCGTTGAGGGTCTTCCTTTCCTGCACTGTCTCTCCACTCTCCCAAGCATGACATCCCTCTCCAAGGACCAGTCCTTCCTTGCAACATGCCCAAAGTGTGTCAGACGAAGCTTCAGAATCCTTGACTCCAAGGAGCATTCTGGCTTCACTCTCTCCGGGTCGAACCTGTTCTCCTAGCAGTCCATGGTATATTCAACATTCTTCTCCAGCACCACAGCTCAAAGGCATCAATTCTCTTTCTATTATCCCTATTCACCGTCCAACTCTCTGATGCATAGCACGTAATTGCAAAGATCATAGCCTGGATCAGGCACACCTTAGTCTCCAGCCTGATGTTGTTGCTCTTCAGTACTCTTGAGAGGTCCCTCACAGCTGACTTTTCCAATGCAATTCATCTCCTGATTTCCTGGCTGCTATTACCAAGAGTGTTGACTGGGGAACCAAGTCAATGAAAACTGTTAACTATCTCTATCTCTTCACCATCGATACTGATGCTGCCAATTGGCCCAGTGCTGAGAATCTTTGTTTTCTTGATGTTGAGCTTCAATCCATATTGAAGCCTTCAGTCCTTGACCTGCAGCAAGCGCTTCAGGTCTTCCTCAGTTTCAGGAAGCAGGGTTGTGTCATCTGCATAAGACAGGTTGTTGATGATTCTTCCATCAATCCTGATACCTCCTCATATAGCCCAGCATCTCGGATGATCTGTTCTGCATACAGATTGAAAAGGTATGGAAACAAAATACATCCCTGATGGACTCATTTCATGATTTTGAACTATCCATTGTCTCCCTGCTCTGTTCTGACGACTGCCGCTTGGTCCAAGTATAGATTTCGCATTAGCACAATCAAATGTTCTGGGATTCCCATTCTTCTCAGAGTCAGCCACAGTTTGTTATGATCCACGCAGTCAAATGCCTTTGCATAGTCAATGGAGCACAGATAGACATTCTTCTGGTATTCTCTGCTTTCTGTCAAGATCCATCTAACATTAGCTATAATATCCCTAGTACCACGACCTCTTCTAAATCCAGCCTGCACATCTGGTAGTTCTCTGTTTTGTTAGTTGTTTTTAACAACTAGAACACCCAACTTTTCTTTCAAGTCTATAAACTCCACTGAAACCCATTCAGCATCGGAGCAACACAATCCCTTCCACTGATGAAAGCCTGCACGGGTCAGAAATACAATCCTGGGCTCCTGCATGGAATGGAGAATTCAATCAGCCACCATTGCTCCTCATATGACTAAATAACAAAAACCAGAAACAACTCAGAGAAAGTCTGTTTTCCCCCTTTCTCAGTAATCAGAAAGACCACATTTCTTCTATCAGATGAGACTGAGAATTTGTTAAAAGGGACTGGAGAGCATTATGCTGAGTAAACTAACTCAGTCCCACAAGAATAAATATTGTTTGAACCCATTACTATAGAATGAGTATAAAGTTTCAAGAGGGGTGGGAGAGGTTGGAAACAGAGGGATGAGTATGTTCAGGGAGAGGGGAATTAATCATGGAGTTGTACAATATGTTGGATAGAGGATGAGGGAAATTGAATTTGTTCTTGAAAACAGTGTTTTCAAATTTTCTAAATAAACTAGTTGTTGTTGTTAAGTGCCATCGAATCTTAGATGACTCATAGCAGCCCTATGAATGAAATACTTGAGCACTGTTTATAGAGTTTCCGAAGGTAAGCTCTTTCAGAAGTGGAAGCCATTCTACTTCCAAGCTCCTGTTAATTGGGCAGCTCCACTGAACACTATCCGCCATGAGTAACCATTATCACATTATCAGTGTCACAATGTTTAGCATCACAGCAACCATGAGTTACCTCTGTAAAACAATGCACAGACCATTGATATACTACATAGAATAATGTTTGACAAAAACAATTTAAACCAGGCCTGAAGGCTGCCGATTAAAATCACTCACCTTGGGTTTGGTAGCATAAATTTCTATAAAAAATAATAAAAAAGGTTCAAGGGTGCCTACAAATGCTATATCCTCTCTAGGGATATTGATGGTGTAGATGTCACTCCTTTATAGAAAAGTGACACTGGAGATTCTGAAAAGACAGCAAAGGCAGAGATCAGCATATGGTGCTTTACTGTGAAAGGATTCTATTGTGTTTAGTTAATCATCCATTCACCCACCCATTATCTTTCTAAGATATGCACTTTGAAGGACTTTACTCTCTTACTAGTTTGCAATTTCAGCTTCTCACACAGGTCTAAAGCATAGTACAGATTTTTTAAAGGTTTGCTAATACCACGTGTTTTTTGTTTGTTTTCTTTTTTTTATTATTATTAAATTTTATTACTTTCAATGAACATTCACAGGGATTCTGGGCTTTCACTCCTTCATTGCC
>NW_006401355.1:0-2571 GCF_000299155.1 Elephantulus edwardii
TGACTGGGGTAATCGGGATGGGTGTGTCAGAGGAGGTGCGTTTGGCGCAGGATAGAGCAGGGTTTAGGGCTGTTGTGCATAGGGTCGCTATGAGTAGGAAATGACTCGATGGCACATAACAACAACAACAACAACACCACTCTGAAAGTTGTTGATAAACCTAGCTCTGTAAGTAGGACCATAAACAAGGAAGGCCTCGCACAAATGAGCAGTGGTGGGGTATTAGGGACCCCTGTGGGTTGTTTCACTGGAGAAAAAGGAGGAGAAAGCTGATTGCTGTTGAGCAAACTACTACCAGATGTCGCTTTCAGTAAACACCACTCTGTTGTTCCCCTATCCAAAGCTGCTCTGAGCAACCAGGAAATGAGGATCTGTTTTAATAGAAGGGCCTCCTGGCACAGCATGCAGCACTGAGTCTAGATGCTCTGGGTCCTGTCTTCCCTACCTGATACTTTACACAAAGGAATATATTTAAAATGTCCCAGACAGAGCCTGTTAAACCCAAAAGAAGCTGAAAATGGTTTAAGTGCAACAACAACAAAAAAAGCATCACTAAAAACACTCTGATTCTGGGGGTGCTCGAAGAGAAAGGGAGTTAGTGTCTTTTTAATAGATGATACTTGTAGTGAGTGTGGGATGCAGATGCCCAGATCATTGTCCAGCATGGACTCTCTGACGAGCACAGCACTTTCTTTCCCTGATGGAGTCGCGGACTGGAGACGGTAACGGAGATCAGGCACAGCCAAGCAGAGCACAAGCTCCCAGTGTTGCCAGGAGACAGCATGTGAACTGGTAAAGAGGAAGAAGCTCTGCCAGCTTTTCCTCACTGCTGCTGCCAAGCTTGAGAGTTAGGGCTTCAATCCTTTTCTCCACCTATCACGATGTTGCCTATTGGTCCAGTGGTAAGAATCTTTATTTTATGGGCTTTGAGATGTAATCCATATTGAAGCCTGTCTTCTTTGATCTTCTGCAACAAGTGCTTCAAATCTTCATTCCACATTCTTTTGAATCTTCTATGTGAGGAATGGGAACAAATACGAATCTTTTCCAGTCAGTTGACCTAAATCTTCCAAATTTCTTATTATAGACTAGTGAGCATATCCGTGGCTGCATCTATTTGTTGAAATATGTCAGTTGGTATTCTGACAATTTCTGGAACCTTATTTTTTGTCAATGCGTTTAGTACAGCTTAAACGTCCTTAATCATTACCATTGGTTCTTTTTTTTTTTTTTTTACTATTGGTTCTTGGTCATATGCTCCTTCCTGAAATGTTTTGGTGCTGACCAATTCCTTTTGTTTATTCCTTCCACCTTTCTATATTGGTCATTTGCCCATAGAATCTTTCAGTTTTACACTCAGGGCTTGAATTTGACCTCCAGTTCTTTAAGTTTAGAAAATGTCAAGCATGTTCTTTTTTTGGTTTTCTAATTCTAGTTCTTTACACATATCATTGTTTTACTTTACTTTGTCTTGTCAAGTTACCCTTTTAATTCTTTTGTTCATCTCCTTTACTTTAGCATTTCTTTGCTTTGTTTATTGGCTTCTTAACACTCTAGTGCTTTTTTCAGACGTCCATTTTGGTCTTTGCTTTCTCCTTTGTCTTTATAATGACCTTCCGATTTTTTTATAGATCATGTCCTTGATGTCATCTCACAGCCCATCTACTCTGCACTCATTAGTGCTCAGTGCAGCAAATCTTTTCTTCCCCTCCCTTTTTTATTAATTTTAATGAAAGTTTAGACTTTGGATTTCCATTCATTCATTGTTGCATCTTTCTCCCTCTCTAGCCCTCCCCCCGCCCCAGTTTGCTCTTCTCTTTGAAAAGTAAAACAAAAATTCTTTTATTGTTATACAGTCACTCCCCCCAAGTCCACTCCACTCTGCAGCCTTCTTTCTGGACTCCTGTCATGACTATAATACCTAATCATATATCCCTTTTAAACAGTTCTCTCCCTAATCTGTTTCAATGCTGTATACAGTATTTATCCCCTGTTTCAGTCTCACCTCAACCCTGATGTCAGTCCCATTTTACAGCAGTGGCAGTATGCAATATTAGTCCTTTTGTAACTGAGATATTTCATGAGTTCCTTGTTTTTCAATGCAGCATAGTATTCCATTATATGAATCTACCAGAGTTTCTCTAACCATTTGTTGATGGGCACTTGGGTTGTTTCCAACTCTTTGCTATTTTGAACTAAGCCACAATAAACATGGGTATGCATATATATCTGCTTGGGTAGCAGTTATGGTTTTGTTACTGAACACAGGGGTTCTTTCCATAGTTAGTCACCAATAAGACAAACAGAATGCAATATCCATAAATGCATTTTATTACAGATCTGTGGAGGACAGTGGGTCCCAGACTCAAAGACTGCCTCCCTGTCTGGGAGTGGTCATGGCCTTATATGTTGTTGTTGTTGTTATGTGCCGTGGAGTCTCTTGCGACTCATAGCGACCCTATGTACAACAGCCCGAAACTCTGCTCTGTCCTGTGCCAATCGCACTGTCTCTGACACTCCCATCCCGATTATCCCAGTCACTGAATCAATCCACCTCATAGAGGGCCTTCC
>NW_006401355.1:4641-5826 GCF_000299155.1 Elephantulus edwardii
TGCACAATGACTTATTCATAGCAAATACATTTTTTAAGAGACATAAACACAGGTTATATACTTGGATTTCACCTGATAGTATGCACAGGAATCAGATCTATTACATCTGTGGAAAAACCGCTGGAGAAGCTCAATATCAGCTGTGAAAACTAGGCCAGGAGCTGATTGTAAAACAGACCACCAACTACTCATATGCAAGGTCAAACTGAAGTTGAGGAAAATGAAACCAAATCCAAGGCAACCAAAATATGACTTTGAGTCTATCCCACCTGAATATCAGAACCATCTCAGGAACAGGTTTGAGGCCTTGAACTCTAATGGCCTTATATACTAGGGTGAAACTGCAGCTCATTTAACAATGCACTTTTGTTAGTAAAAAAGGTAATTTTTACATCTGAAAAGGACAGTTCCCATCTGTGTGTCAATAATTCAGGAAGGCCCCAGTTCTCTTCCTGGTAAACAGGCAGATTAAGATACAATTTACATATGACTGGAGTACCAACTTCACCAGCATCTAGGATAGATACATTTCCTCTTCTGGTAAATAGACAGATCAAACTACTCTACATGGCTAAAGACAGGAAACAGCAACTCGTTTTGCAGGCTGAAGAAAAAATAGCTATAGTTTTGTAATGGATACCTATATAAAGACTTCTGAACTTATTAATACCACTTTATAATTGATACCTATATAGAGAATTCTGAACTTATTAATACTACTCTATCGAGAATTCTGAACTTACTAATACCACCCTATCATTATTTCTTTGGGGTATATTCCCAGTAGTGAAATTGCTGGGTCAAATGGTATTTTTATTTGCAACTTTTTGAGAAAGCGCCATACAGCCTTCCATAGTGGTTGCACCATTTTACACTCCCACCAAGGGTTCCAGTCTCTCTGCAACCTTGCCAGCATTTGATGTTTGCTGTTCTGCTAAATTTTGCTATTCATACTGGGGTGAGATGATATCTCATAGTTGCTTTGATTTGCATCTCTCTTAGAGCTAGGTATTTGGAACATTTCTTCATATGTTTATTGGCCGTCTGAATGTCTTTGGTGAAGGGTCTGTTCATATCCTGTGCCCATTTTTCAACTGGATTATTTACCTTTATCTTGTTGTGGTGCTCAAGTATTTTATAAATTCTAGATATATGTCCCTTATCTGACATGTCATTACCAAATAT
>NW_006401355.1:7486-10319 GCF_000299155.1 Elephantulus edwardii
CCTGGATGTGCTCACTAAGTTGTGCCAAAAAATCTGGAGAACAGCCTGCTGGCCAACTGACTGGAAGAGATCGATATTTGTTCCCATTCCAAAGAAAGGTGACCCAACAGAGTGCAGAAATTATCAAACAATATCATTGATATCACATGCAAGCAAGATTCTGCTGAAAATTATCCTAGAACGTTTGGAACAATATGTTAACAGAGAACTGCCAGATGTGCAGGCTGGATTTAGAAGAGGTCGCGGTACTAGAGCTATTATACCTAATGTAAAATGGATCTTGGCAGAAAGCAGAGAATACCAGAAGAATGTCTATCTGTGCTTCATTGACTATGCAAAGGCTTTTGTTTTGACAACAAGCTGTGGCTGACTCTGAGAAGAATGGAAATTCCAGAACATTTGATCGTGCTAATGCAAAACCTATACTTGGACCAAGAAGCAGTTGTCAGAACAGAGCAGGGAGACACTCGATGGTTCAAAATCAAGAAAGGGGTCCATCAGTGATGTAATTTGTCTCCATACCTTTTCAATCTGTATGCAGAACAGATCATCCAAGACGCTGGGCTGTATGAAGACAAATGTGGCATCAGGATTGGTGGAAGAATCATCCACAACCTGCATTATGCAGATGACACAACCCTGCTCCCTGAAACTAAGGAGGACCTGAAGCGCTTGCTGCAGAAGGTCAAGGACTACAGTCTTCAATATGGATTGAAACTCAACAGCAAGAAAATGAAGATTCTCATCACTGGGCCAATTGGCAGCATCAGTAAGGATGGTGAAGAGATTGAGATAGTTAACAGTTTTAGTTTACTTGGCTCTACAGTCAACACTCTTGGTAACAGCAGCCAGGAAATCAGGAGACGAATTGCATTGGGCAAGTCAGCTGTGAGGGACCTCTCAAGACTACTGAAGTGTAACGACATCAGGCTGGAGACTAAGGTGTGCCTGATCCTGGCTATAGTCTTTGCAATTACGTGCTATGCATCGAAGAGTTGGACAGTGACTAGGGATGATAGAAATAGAATTGATGCCTTTGAGTTGTGGTGCTGGAGAAGAATGTTGAATATACTATGGACTGCTAGGAGAACAAACAGGTTTGTCCTGGAGAGGGTGAAGCCAGAATGCTCTCTGGAGTCAAGGATTCTGAAGCTTCATCTGACATACTTTGGGCATGTTGCAAGGAGTGACTGCTCCTTGGAGAGGGACATCATGTTTGGGAGAGTGGAGGGATGGTGCAGGAGAGGATGACCCTCGATGAGCTGGATTGATTCTGTGAGTGGAGTGGTGGGAATGAATGTGTTTGAGACCGCGAGGTTGGTACAGGATAGAACGGAGTTTAGGGCTCTTGTACATAGACAGGGTTGCTATGAGTCGCAAATGACTCGATGGCGCAAAACAACAGCAATGACAAAAAAAGTTTTGTAATTTTCTTTGAATAGATTCTTTGTGTTTCTGGTTACATTTATTCCCAAGTATTTAATCTTGTGATTAGCTATTGTGAAGGGTATTTTTTCCTTGGCTCCAGTTCTGTATTCTCTTTGTCACTGAAGAGAAATCCAGTTGATTTTTGTATATTGATCTTGTATCCTGCCACTTTGCTCAATTGGTCAACTATGTCCTATAGTTTTCTTGCAGAGTCTAGGGTTTTCTAAGCATATAGAGATAATTGTACCTCCTCTTTTCCAATTTGGATACCTTTTATTTCCTTCTCTTGCCTTGTTGCTATCGCTAAGACTTCCAATACAATATTGAATAGGAGAGGTGATAGTAGGCATGCTTGCCTAGTTCCGGTTCTCAAGGGGAATGCCTTTAATCTCTCTCCATTGAGAACAGTGTTAGTTCTCAGGTTTGCATAGATACTCTTTACTATGTTGAAGAAATTAATTCCCCTTTAATCCTATTTTGTTGAGTGTTTTAATCAGGAAAGGGTGTTGGATTTTTTTCAAAGGCGTTTTCAGCATTAGTTGATAGGTTTATGTGGTTCTTGTTCTTTGCTTTTTTAATGTGATGAATTACAGTGATTGTTTTTCTTATATTGAACCATCCTTGCACAACTGTTATGAATCCCACTTGGTCATGGTGGATTAACTTTTTTATGTATCATTGGATTCTATTGGCCAAGATTTTGTTCAGGATTTTTGCATCAATGTTCATGAGAGATATTGGCCTATAGTTTTGTGTTTTGGTGGTGTCTTTACCTGGCTTTGGTATCAAGGATATGTTTGCTTCATAGAATGAGTCTGGGAGAATTCCATCTTTTCCTATTTTCTGAAATAGTTTATGTACAATTGGTGACAGATCTTCTCTGAATGTTTAATAAAATCCATTTGTAAAACCATCTGATCCAAAATTTTTTTTGGCTGGAAGTTAATTTATTACCTTTTCAATTTCTTTTTTTTTTTCTTTCTATTTCTTCTTTTGTAATGGGTCTGTTCAGGTGTTCGTTCTATTACGGTTGGTGTCAGTTTAGGTAGCTTGTGAATTTTTAATTATTTTTCCATTTCCTCTAGGTTTTCATATTTTTTAGCATAATTTTTAACAGTATTTCAATGTTCACCTTTTTATTTTAGTTAGTTCCGTTGTGACCTTGCCCATTTCATTTTTTATTTGGATTATATGTGTATTCTCCTTCTTTTCTTTTGTTAGTTTTCCTAGTGGTTTGTCTGTTTTAGTGACGTTTTCAAAGAATCAACTCCTCGTTTGTTGATAGTTTCAATTTTCAGGTTTTCTGTTTTCTATTTTATTTATTTCTGGTCTAATTTTTATACAAAAAAATATCAGAACATTCACATTGAGACAGACTAGGAAGAAGGATTGGCTATCCACTTCT
>NW_006401356.1:0-428 GCF_000299155.1 Elephantulus edwardii
CCTCTGTCACGTCAGGGTGTAGGTCTCCCACGTAGAGAGACCACATGGGATAGCTGGGGGCGCTGGGGTTCATCTCGGCACTGCTACCTGCAGGGCCACAGTCCACGACCAGGTCGATCGGCTGTCGCTGGGTACTGAATGCCGGCTGCGAAGCGAGGCTGGCGGTGTCGGGTCCTGGCAGCGGGAAAGCCTCGCGAGTCTCTTCGTTCCTCCTTGGAGATGCTGAGGCGCCGAGGGCGGGAAGTAGGCTGCACTGCAGATAATATGAAGAATCGCTTCCTGCACCCACTACTTATACCCCTCACCGCACTCTCCCCGCCCCTCGCGTCTGACGCCAGGACCCTAAGCAAGCTCCAGTGCAGGAGGAGGCAGAGACTGGGAGGCAAAAGGGAGGAGGATAGAGCCTAAAGGAAGGGAGGGGTAGGTGG
>NW_006401356.1:3553-4870 GCF_000299155.1 Elephantulus edwardii
CTAAATTTATCTAAACCCTGATCACTGGCAAACAGAGTAACTGTGACGTCGCTGTAGGATTCTTCCTACCTGGTAAGTCGTCGTGATAACTGGTTCATCTGTACTGTTTGGTGTACCTCATTTTTTGATTCGGACAATGGAAGGCAGGACACTGCATAATTTCTAGTCCAACACTGCAGCAGTGACGACTGCCAAGGTCCAGGTGCCTGAGGAAGTGGGGGATCACCTGGACCTAGCTTGTGCTGGCCTGGGGCTCTTGGGTGGATGCCACTGTGATGGCACGCAAGAGCCCAGGTTTGACCCGCAAGTTCGGAATTGGCTTGCGCCGGCTCAGAACTCTTGGGTGGATGCCACTGTGAGGCATGCAAGAGCCTGGGTTCGATCCACAAGCCCTGGAACTTGCTTGCACCAGCTCGGAGAACTTGGGTGGATGCCGCTGTAACGGCACGTGAGAGCCTGGGTTTGGTATGCAAGCTCAGGGGAGAGAGGCCCATGCCTCAGATGTTCGAGGGGTGGGAGGTGAGAGAAACCCACCCTTCGAACCAGGTCTGTCAGTCTGGACTCAGCTTTTGTCATGGTCTTTGTCGTCAACAGTGTTCCTTTGTCTGCTGGGTGGGAGAGGCCCTTCTTCGGACTCAGATTTTGCCGTGGTCTTTCTGTCAACAGTGTCTCTTGCTATTTTTGTGGATTTGTGTGGCTCTTTTCTTTCTCTACTCAGTTCTGGAACAAACAGTGCTAGTGGAAAATGGGAGCAGACAGTCAAGGGCGGAAAGACCATCCCCTTTAGAGTGTTGGGTAAATAACTTTTCAGATTTCTCTTCCAGGGTGGCCAGATACAGCATCCAAGTAGATGCTTTCACTCTAAGGAAGTTTTGTGAACTAGACTGGCCCACTTTTAATGTCGAGTGGCTGGCAGAGGGGACCCTAGAAATGGGCCCCACAATTGGAGTTTGAGCTATAGCGTATGGCCTCCCGGGATACCCAGATCAAATTGCTTACATAGGTGTGTGGATCTCCTTGTAAATCAGTACAAAAAAAGTGAATTATATGCTATTTTTTTAGTTTTAAAGAGTCTGATAAAAGTATTAATATTATTATTAATATTATAGAGTAGTTAAATATTGCAGTTATTAAACTATGGCATTTTGGGTTGGTATATCATTTTGAGGATGGAATTGAAAGTTTTGACATGGTATGGATTTCAAGGGAAAAGACAGAATAACTGGTAGTTAGTTTTGTACATTTTTTTGTTTAAGAGTTAAAATGAAAGTAGTTTTGCTTTGAAATAGAATGTCTGGTTGAGCCAGAATAAGAAAG
>NW_006401356.1:5796-10295 GCF_000299155.1 Elephantulus edwardii
GACAGCCTCCTGGTCCAAGTATAGGTTTTGCATTAGAGCAATCAAGTGTAAGTTGAACAATCAAGTGTAAGTTGCAGTATGTTGTAAAAGGCTTAGAGAAAAGTGAATTTTAGTGTATGTACTTGGGAACAAGGATGGAGGAGAACTGTGTTAAACCTCAAAAATTTCAAATTCAGTGCTATCTCAGGAAATGAGGGAGGGTTAATACAAGCTGAAAGTCATAACTATGGAGGCTCATCGGGCTTTGAAGGAAGTTCAGGACTTTATCTCTTCCTGTTCTCTCTTGTATAAGTCATAGTGGAACGTTATTACTGTGTATTTTAGATGCTAAAAGGACTCCTACTGCTGTATTCTGACTGAATGCTCTTTTAAAATTAAGTCATTTATCCCGTTCACCTAAAAAGGTTTTGTGGACTTGCCCAGTGGCTGTATCTCAATTAATAGCACAGTCAGGAAAGACAATATTTGGATATAAGACCTTATGAAATCATTACTGGTTAATAGGCTATATCAATATTATTCAGAATGGATAATTGCATTGGCCAATTATCCTGGTCAAATTTCTCATCGTTACCCAAAAGATAAATTATTTCCTAAAGTTTTGTTAATCAACCAATTTCTGATGTTCTTATAAAATGTGAATCTTGTCTTCCATTTCTGTCAGTTCCTCAGTATGGAGTAAATCCTCGTGGTTTACTTCCTAATCATATCTGGCAAGTGGATGTTACTCATATCCTAGGTCTTCCTAAATGTATAAAAACTGACAATGCCTCTGGATACACAAGCAATAATGTTCATTTTAAATTCCTTAGTCTTAGACAGAGATGGCCGCTCTGCGGCAGACAGGCAAGGGACAAATAAACCTGTCAAGTATGCAGAGGTAAAATGGAAAGATCCAATGAATAACAAATGGATGGGGCCCGATCCAGTTCTGGTCTGGGGTCGAGGCCATGTTTGTGTTTTTCCACAGAATGAGCAAGCTCCTCGTTGGCTGCCTAAGCATCTTGTGCAGCATTGGTTTGGCGATGATGGAAGAGACCTATTGGGCATATGTACCAGATCTTCCTCTCCTGCACCTGGCAACATGGAATGAGTCTCTCATACCTGTTTATGTTAACAATACTCATGCTTTAAGATATCCCTCTAATAGTCATATAAAATGGGAAGGAAAACCATTCAATTATTCTGGGTATGATTTAGGATATCCTATCTGTTTTACCAAAAGCATACCAAAAATCGGGTGTTTATTGGTTAATAAGACACAAAGAGTATCTTCAGAGTTAGACCGTGGAAACCCATCATGGACTGTACAATTGAAATATTTGGGTTTAGACTAACGAGCTTCAGGATATGGCACAGGTAGAATTAATATCATCTTTCCAGCAGACGCCAACTTTCCCTCATGTTTTCAGAAAGGTCATACTGGCATCTGGCAACCACTTTGGAGAAAATGTCATCATAACAATGCTATGGCCGTTCTCTTGTCTAACATTAGTACCGGTAATGTAATTTTTAAAGGACCAACAGTTGGAATGCTGCCCCGCTTGGACTACCCTAGGTTATTAGACTGGTCACCTCTTCATACATGTGGTTCTGGACTTCCTATGAATGGATTTGTGGGAGGAATGTGGACTATTGATATGATGAACTTTCAAACTGAATTGTGGAAATTAGTTGTGAGTATGGATTCGGTAAATATTTCCTGTATCCCAAAAGATAAATGTAAGGGAGATAATGTCACAAATGCCAAAGTCATGTCTTATGTGCCTGAACCACATGTCTTCTTAATGGGTAATAATGTGATCACTGGTGATTATCCAAAATATAATGTAAGTTGTTCTCATTGTAACATCTCTAACTGTATACTCTCTATTAACAAGGATGACTCAGCCTTTGTGTTAAAGCATCCTCCTTTTGTTCTGACACCAGTAAAGTTTCATGATATTTGGTACGATGATAAAAGCTTGCAAATTTTAAAGGAGTTATATAAGTTGTCATTAGGAGCCAAACGAGCTATAGGTCTTGTTATTGTAGGAATTGTTTCTCTTATCTCTATGAATGCTACTGTCTCTACTTCTGCTATAGCTTTAACTCAACAAGTTCAAACTGCTAAGATTGTAAATGGGTTAATGCATAATGTGACAAAAAATTGGGTAGAGCAAGAGAATGTGGATGAAGTTATGGGACAAAAATTAAATGCTTTATATGATACGGTAAATGTATTAGGAAACATGATGCAACAAATTAGAATGAAAGAAGAGTTAAGATGCCATGCGGCCTATGACTCTATTTGGGTCACTAAATTGAAATACCATAGCACAGATAATGATTGGACAAAAATAGTATCTCATTTAAAAGGAGTTTGGCTGTCTAATAATGGTTCTCTTGATTTGTATGATTTACACCAAGAAATTATAGAAATGCAGAATACCCCAGATATAGATATCTCTCCAGCAGAACAAGCTAGTCTATTTTTTTAAAAATCTGAAAGACTGGTTTCCTTCTGTAACTTCATTTAGAAATCTTTTTACAATTGTTGCTCTTTGTATTGTTTTAATAGGTATACTATGGATCAAACCTTGTGTTGGTCATATATTAGCCAAGCGTTATAGAGAATTGCGAGGTAAAATACATAAAATTCAACTTAAGGCCCTCCCCAGGCAAATGCAAGATGTGAGCCAATGACGGGTGAGGGAAGGCTTGCTCATGATCCTAAAACAGGGAGTAGCATGGATTGCTATTATCCCTATGATAGGGAACATGAGTTTGAGTTCTCTTATCCACCTAAGACAGGCAAAATCCTATATTTTATAAGGGGTGAACTGTTAGAAGCCTGGCTACCTTGTAAAGCAAGATTAGCCCTGTACTGTGAAACCAGCAAGACTAACTCCATCTTGACTAGAAAATCTGCTTGGCAATGAACAACTCAAAAATGTAAGATGTTAATAAATAAAAGTGACCAAGGATTTCAGACCTTAGGGAATGTAAAGCCTTAAAATCCTTATGGCTCAAGCCCATTATCAGTACCTCACTGAAATGGATAAATCAATGGTTTGATTGATTAAGAAAAACCAGTGGGGAATGTAAGAACCAGGTATCAGACTCTCAGTTTCTGGTAAAGTGCAGCTATCCCCACCCCACCCATTAGAGTGATTTTTAGCAAACAAACAACCCCCACCTGTGGTAAATCTCACCCTGATTAATCAACTGCCATAAAATGGAATTCTTCTTCTTTGTAAGGGCACAAGGGATTTTGCCCGCATTCCTGTATCTGAAGTAAATGATAAGATTCAAATAGGTTTCCAAACTGTTTCCCTGAGCTATGGCTAGCCAATTGAAGGTGGACTAATACCCAAACTACTGTGGATGGGCAATCATGGCATGTATGGTTGGGCAGGGGAGAAGCAGAGGTATAAAGGAAGGGGCATGCGTCATTTCGGGGCTCTCGGGTGGATGCTGCTCTGTCAGCACCCGGGAGCCCAGGTTTGAACTCGAAATAAGCTTTGTTAATTTGGCTAATTGGCTCGGTGATCTTTTTGGGGACTCACTCCGTTACAAGAGAGTAGCATGAAAGCCTGATGGCATCCTAAATACCTTACACCCAGCAAGTCAGATTTCCAGGAAGGAGTGTGTAATTTCTTCTGGGACAGGGGAGTAGTGCTCAAGAGATGAGATGTAATTTGAGAGGGTAGGAAGGAAACTGGATACCACTGTGGAGACCTAAAGGAAATATTGATGGTCATGAAAGTGATGTCCTTGAAGTGAGGGCCTACTTGATTCCTACAGGACAGTGGATGCTTGGAGAGAACAGTACTGTTCACAGGATGGTGCTTGGATTATCAAAGAATTTAGCAAGGAAATAACTATGGAGTTTTGAGGTTCTAGTGGATTTTTTACTTCACTGCAGAGGATTAGGACATACAGGTTTGAGGATTATAAAAAGCTATATTATTAGGGAGTTCTGGTGGCAAGAAGCCAAGCTGCAGTCCCCAAGGCACACGGTTCATATCCACCAGATGCTTGGCTGGAGGAGGGACAATCTGTGCCAGTTAGATATGATTAGACAGTACACAACAAGGTGTGGGGAGGGAGGTATATTATTGAGCTTTTGCAAGTCAGTAGGTATATATTTATATGCAAGAGAAGTAAAATAGCATATAATGGATTTATTTAAGTTACCATTGTTTGTACACCTAAAAATTAGCAGATCCAGGGCAAAAAAAAATGTGATTTATAACTATCATTAAAGAGGGTTTTTTTTTTAAGTAATGGAAGCTACTTTATTTTTTTTTTGTTTTTAGTGATTTGAATTAAATTTTACAAGGCATATTGGTTTTTCATTTAGTCACTCCTATACATTTTGCTTGTCATTCCAAGCAGCCTTTTGGAATCTTCTGTTAAGCTCTTTAGTATCTTGAATTCTTCCTTGTGCTTTGGCTTCTCTACGCTCCAGTGCAATCTTCAGAGTTTCTTCTGACATCCATTTTGGTCTTTTCTTC
>NW_006401357.1:0-4155 GCF_000299155.1 Elephantulus edwardii
TTTTAAATTCTGTGTCAGAAAGTTCCATGAGCCTTTCTGATTTCAGGGTATCGGCTGCTCTTGTGTCATCCTTTGTGAGTGACATCTTGCTTTGCTCTTGTATATTGTGTGGGATAGTTTGCTTTCTTCGAGACATTGGTATGTGTTCTTGATGTGAAGACAATGCTCTTGAGATCAGATGGGCAGCTACCAAACTTGTGTGTTTCTCTGACTTTATGACTTCAGAAAAATGTCAGTTCAGGTGGCTTTTAGAGACAAGGATACCATAATTTTGTCTGATATGCTTTGGGCATGTTGTTAGGAAGGCCAATCCATGAGAAAGAGACTTCATACTTGAAAAGGTTAGGGGGGTCCGGGAAAGGGAGGAAGACCCTCAAGGAGATGGATCAACAGTGACTGCGGCAATGGGCTTGTGTACAACAGGGATGGTGAGGGTAGTGAAGGGTAGCACAGGGCTCACAGCCATTATTCTACAGGCTATGAGTTGACTCAACTGCACTTAAAAACAACGACAACAACACACTGAAGTGTTAGGACCACTCACTCAAAATACAGGTCAAGGCAGGTTTGCAGAAGTTTCCCAGAAACCGCCCTTCCTTCTTTCTGAAGCTGGAGTGTTTCTGTGACAACACTATGTTCACAAACGCTTTCTGCTTTGTAGTGCAGTGAAAACCTTAGACACAATGTCCTTTCCTGTGCTCAATTTCCTTATTTTCTAACAAGCAAATATTTCTTTTTAAAATGGCATCACTTTATTGGGTATAAAGCGATAGGACTATACTACAATTTTAAATTAAAAAATATTTGAAGTGATAAAATTCTAGGCTTTATGTCATTCTCTAACATTTACTTCAAGCAGGAAAACATTGCTTTTCCAGACTCTTTTTTGCACCTAATTTTTGTTTTTTTCCTTTTCCAAGTTCTCAAGGTAAAGCAAGACACTGATTTTCTAAGTTTTATTATGGTAAAACAAGATGTGGAGCAAACATTTCAGACTACCAAATAGAGTTAATTAATTCCACCATAACCTCTTCACACAAGGCCAGTTCTTACAAGCAGATGTGCCGGCTAAAGAGTTCAGGTCAATCTTAGCATGTTATTGAACGTAACCTCCCCTTCCTCTGAAGAATCTGGCATGCAGCTTGCAATCTACAGCAAACAACTTGGACACATGGAATAGTGAAATTTAACATCTCCTGATCCCTAGTCTCCATTTAGTCCCAAACCTTTGTGTCCAAGTAGGAGAAAATAAAATGTCCTATTGTCACACAAACCCCCCACAAAATGTCAAGCCACTAAAATAAAAGTTGAGGAGGCAATATTAAAGCAGAAACCACAAATGTTTTGGGGGGAACTTTCACCTTGTTTCTCATAAACTAGAAAGTGTACTTGATGTTCCTTTTGATTTCTAATGACTAATGCATTAAAACTATTAACATTTCATTTCCAACACGTGTCGGCTTTGGAGCTAGCAGCTGGGCTATTTATTTTGCTAGCTGGTGATAGATTAAATACAGGGTCTTTGAAAGCATTTACAAGCTTTCCCTCTAACCTTCTGTGTACTTTCCAAATTAGGCTACTTTGATTTTTATTAGCTAAAGGTTTACATACTGCAAAACTAACACTGTTACCTTCAGAATAAATTGTTTATAGCTCAGGTGCGGTTTCAAACCTTTTCCTCCCAGGAATGCTCTTGAAATTGAGAGGAAAAGTTGAACTGGTTGATTCTGAATCAACAATTTCCCCTTGCAAGTCAAACAATATTAAAGGCACACAGATATGGGTGCAGTTGGTGCAAACAGTTTTGAAGCATTCTTGTTTTCTAAAGCACTTACTGAAGAAGAGCAAAGACTACAGCCTTTAATAGAGATTATATCTCAACATCAAGAATATAAAAGTCCTCCCTACTGCACCAACAGGCAACATCAGGATAGATGGAAAAAAGATTAAAGTTTGTCAATGATTGCATTTTACTTGGATCCACAATCAACACCCATGGTAACAACATGCAAGAATCAAAAGGCATGCTGCATTGGAAAATAAGCTGCAAGAACCTCTCCAAAGTTCTAAACTGCAAAGATGTCAGTTTAAAGACTAAGGTGCATCTGATCCGAGTCATGGTCTTTTCAATTGCTCATATGCATCTGAAACGCAAAAAGACTTAAGGAAGACAAAAGAACTGATGTTTTGGAATTGTGGTGCTGCATAAGAGTTGTTTTTATTAGGTGCAGTCAAGTCAAGCATGACTCATAACCCTATGAACAAAAGATCTAAACCTTGTCCTATCCTGTGCCATCCTCACACTCCCTGACACATTAGAGCCCATTGTGAATCCAACTGGTTAAGGTTTTCCTCTCCTTCACCTATCTTCCACCCTTTCCAAGCATCATGTCCTTCCCTTCCTAGCAACATGCCTGAAGCATGTGAGGCAAAGCCTCATCATCCTTGCCTCTAAAGAGCACTCCAGCTGCACCCTCTATAAGACATACCTGTTCTCTGTCTGACCATGGGATCCTTGGTGCACTTTTCCATCACCATAGCTCAAAGGCATCAATTCTTCTGTCATCCCTATTCATCGTCCAGCTCACAGATGCATAGCAAGTGACTGGAAAGACCATGGCCTGAATCAGATTCACCTAAGTCCTCAAACTGAGATCATTACTTCTGGATTAAGAGTACTGACTATCAAAAGAACAAACAAATCTGTCTTGGAGAAAATGCAACCAGGATGCTCCTTAGAGGCAAGTTGGTGAAAATTTCAGCTTACAGACTTTGGGCATATGTCAGGAGAGACCAGTTCTTGGAAAAAGATATCATATTAGAAAGGATAGAGGGTCAGTGAAAGAGAGGAAGACCTTCAATGAGATGAACTCAATGACTTTAACAATGGATTTGGGCATGTGGAGAATGTGAGGATGAGGCAAGATGGAGCAAGGTTCAGACCTGTTGTTTGTAGGGTCACTATGAGTGATAGCTGACTTGTCAGCACCTAAAAACAACTGATCTCTAAAAGCCCAAAGCCTTCCTTTGCTGGTTCCTTTATAATCAGGACATCACTATCCTCAAGGAGGGCTTTATAATGTCCTCATAAGATTTATTCTTTGATGCACACCCATGTTTATCCCAGCTTTGTTCACAGTGGCAGGGAGTTGGAGACAGGTGCCCATCGACAGGCGAATGGATGGAGAAGCTATGGTGTGTTCACACGGTGGAATGCTGTGCTGCACTGAAAGGCAAGGAACTCATGCAGTGTTGTTCAGGACGGGTGACTCTGAAGGACATTGTGCTGAGTGAGGTATCCCAGTCATGGGGGGACAAATGCTGCACGGTGCCACTGTTGTAAAACAGGATTGACTTTGGGGTTGGGGAGAGACGGAGAAAGATGGGTTCAGTAATGTATACTGCGCTGAAAGAGAGGAGGGAGAAAACTATTTAAAAGGAATATGTGATTAGGTATTTTTGTCGTGACAGAAGTCTAGAATGAAGGCTACATGGTGGAGTAGACCTGGAGGAGGGTTTGTAAAACAATGAAAGAATTTTTCTTTTACTTTTCCAAGAGGGTAGTGTTCTGAGGGGAAAGGTTGGGAGGGGAGAAATGGGCAACAATGAATGAATGGAAATCCAAAGCCTCTGTAAATTTTTACTGAAATTAATAATAAATTTAAATTAAAAAAAAATTAAGTTAGAGTAAGGAAGGCAATGGATTTATAACTGCTCATGTTAATAATACTATATCATGGCATAGAGGAGGAATAGTGAAACTGTATCGACATTTATAATAGTCTACTTACCAAAACCATTTATGGAAAATAGGAACTGCACTGGAACATGTATCTCTGGATTGGAAATTATCATATTGTCAATATTTCTAGCCTTAAATGTAAAAGATTATATTGTTCAAAATTATTTATTATATATTTATTTAAATTTTCCCCTCTTTTAACAACTGGGATCTAGAGGGAAGAGAAAAGATCAGAGAATGGTCAAAATTATTGGGGCGGCTATTGCTGCCAGTTTAGGGCCTGTGTCAGGAAAAGGAAGTCTTACTCTTAAACAGTGCCACCCAAAGGTAATAAAGGAGGTCAGAATTGCTTCCACTGTGGAAAGCTGGGCCACTTCAGTAGACAGTGTCACAGACGAGAGCCACAGATAGGC
>NW_006401357.1:5144-7658 GCF_000299155.1 Elephantulus edwardii
AGAGAAAATAGTGCAACAATGGAAATCCAAAATCTCTGTAAATGTTCATTAAAATTAATAAAATCTAAAAAATTAAAAAATTTTAAAAAAGATTTATTCTTTGGCATTAGCATCCTGGCATACAGATGGGGTAGGAGCTACAGGTCAGTGTGAGCTCAAGCCATTATTTCCCTTCACTTCATTATGTGGTTTAAACAAATAATTTGATATGCATCTTTATTTCTAGATATGCAAAAAGGGAGCAATAACTCTTCACTTTATTGCTTTCTTGTCAGCATTCACATCTAATAGCTGTTCAGTTAATAGCTTTAGATGAAGTCCTGCTAATTTTCTTCCACCAAGTCTTCCCAATATCTTCATCACATCATCTCCTTCACTGGATATCCATTGCTTCATTAACTCAGCAACTGGCTATTGTGCTCAATAGCGATGAAAATAGAAGTAAAAAATAAAGATTCTTTCTCTTTAGGAACAGGCAGATATTAAACTGGGGGTGGGTAAGGAATCTAATGTCATGAATAACTACTGAAGAGAATTGCAGGCCCAGAGAAATGGGTCGGTTTATCCCATGAAATTGGAATGGACAATCAAGAATACTGTACCCAGCAAAATTGTCCATCAAATATGAAGAAGAGATCATGATACTCCCAGCAAAACAGCAAACACCGAGAGATGTCTTTCTTACAGAGGGGCCACAGAAAGCAAGATGGACAAAAGTAACTAGCAATAATACCAAAAACAACTCAACAAAATGATAACAATAAAACCTTGTCTCTCAATAATCACACTGAATGAGAATGGTTAAAGGTACCACTGAAGAGAAAAAAAAGTAGCAGATTGGACATAAACCCCAAAATACATCAATATGTTGTCTACAAGAGACACACCTGAAAAATGAAGATAAAGACAGACTAAAAATAAAAGGGTGGAAAGAAACATAACAAGCAAATGGCAACCAGAGAAAAGCAAGAGTAGCAATAGTAATCTCTGATAAAATAAATTTCGATGCAAAAACCATCACAAAGGACAAGGAAGGTCACTACATAATATTGAAAGGGTCAATAGAACAAGAGGACATAACAATAATAAATGTCTATACACCAAAATGAAAGACCTGCAAAATATATAAAACAAACATTAACAAAATTGAAAAAGGAAATAGACAACACTACTATAGTAGTTGGAGAATTCAATACACTACTCTCAAGAAAAGATAGACCTACCAGAAAGAAACTCAACAAAGATGCTGAAGAACTATACCACACAATAACCCAACTCAATCTCTTAGATATTTATAGGCTAATGCACTCAAAAATAGCACAGCACACCTTCTTCTTCAATGCGCACGAAACATTCTCCAGAAGAGATCACATTTTAGGCCACAAGTCAAGAATGAATAAATTCCAAAACATAGAAATAGTACAAAGCATCTTCTCAGACCACAATGCTACAAAATTAGAAATTACTAACAAGAGGATAAAGGGGGGCGGGGGGGGAAAGCCATACATTTGGAAGCGGAATAACACCTTGCTTGAACATGAGTGGGTACTGGGAAAAATAAAAAATGAAATCAGAAAGTTTCTTGAAACAAATGACAATGAAAACACCACTTATCAAAACTTCTGGGAAACAGCCCAAGTGGTAATCAGAGGTCAATTTACAGCAATAAGCAAACACATCAAAAGGCAGGGAAAAATGACCACTGACTCTCTAACCCAACATCTCCAACAAACTGAAAAGAACAGAAAGAAAACCTGACACCCTCCAAAAAACCTGAAATTATAAAAATTAGAGCAGAAAAGAAGGTAAAGACATAAATAATCCAAATAAAAGATGAAACAGGCAACATCACAACAGAATCAACTAAAATAAAAAGGCTAACATTGGAATATTATGAAAAACTATGCTAAAATAAATACGAAAACCTAGAAGAAATGGACAAATACTTAGAAAATCACAAACTACCTAAACTGACACAAATCAAAATTGAACACCTGAACCATTACAAAAGAATTTTAAAAGATAATGAAACAATTTCCAGCCAAAAAAGCCCTGGACCAGTTGGTTTAACAAGTGAATTTTATCAAACATTCAGAGAACTGTCACCAATACTACATAAACTATTTCAGAAAATAGAAAAAAGATGGAATTCTCCCAGACTCATCCTATGAAGTAAACATATCCTTGATACAAATCCAGGTAAAGACTACCAAAATAGAAAACGATAGACCAATATCTCTCATTAATATGTTGTTGTTGTTGTTGTTGTTGTTGTTGTTGTTGTTGTTATTGCTGTTGTTGTTATGTGCTGTCGAGTCGCTTGCGATTCACAGCGACCCTATGCACAATAGCCCTAAACTCTGCTCTGTTCTGTGCCAATCGCACTGTCTCTGACACTCCCATCCAAATTATCCTAGTCACTGAATCAGTCCACCTCATAGAGGGCCTCCCCTCCTGTGCTGTCCCTCCACCCTCACAAGCATGATGTCCTTCTCCAAGGACCGGTCTCTCCTT
>NW_006401357.1:8071-9537 GCF_000299155.1 Elephantulus edwardii
TGCAGCAGGTGCTTCAGGTCCTCCTCAGTTTCAGCAAGCAGGGTTGTATCGTCTGCATAATGCAGATTGTTGATAGATCGTCCACCAATCTTGACCCCACATTTCTCCTCATAGAGCCCAGCCTCCCAGATAATCTGTTCTGCATACAGGTTGAAAAGGTATGGAGATAGCACGCATCCCTGGTGTACGCCCTTCCCAATTTTGAACCATGCAGTGTTCCCTTACTCTGTTCTGACGACTGCCTCCTGGTCCAAGTATAGGTTTCGCATTAGAATGATCAAGTGTTCTAGGAGTCCCATTCTTCTCAGAGTTAACCACAGTTTGTTAGGATCCACACAGTCAAACACCTTTGCATAGTCAATGAAACACAGATAGACATTCCTCTGGTATTCCCTGCTTTCAGCATGAATATAGATGCATAAAATCCTGGCCTATAGAATCTAATGATACATAAAAAATAAAAAAATTCACCATGACCAAGTGGGATTCATAACAGGTATGCAATGATGATTCAAAATAAGAAAAACAATTAACGTCATTCATTACATACACAAAGCAAAGAACAATAACCACATGATCCTGTCAATTGATGCAGAAAAGGCCTTTGACAAAATCCAACACCCTTTCCTGATTAAATCACTCAACAAAATAGGATTAGAGGGGAATTTCTTCAACACAGTAAAAAGTATATACACAAACATGAGAGCCAACATTGTTCTCAATGGAGAGAGATTAAAGGCATTCCCCTTGAGAACAGGAACCAGGCAAGGATGACCACTATCAACTCTCCTATTCAATATTGTATTGGAAGTCTTAGCAATAGCAATAAGGCAAGAGAAGGAAATAAGAGTTATCCAAACTGGCAAAAAGGAGGTAAAATTATCTCTATTTGCAGACGATATGATAGTATACTGTTGTTAAGGTGACTCATAGTGACCCTATGAATGAAAGACCTGGACGCTTGTATAACTTTCATCCTTTCTCCAGGTTCACAGGGTTTCTGGATGCAAGCTATTTTGGAAGTAGATGCCATTCTTGCTTCCAAGCCTGTCTTAATCTGTTAGCTAACCAGATATTGTCAACCATGTGTAATCATTATGACACTTGACAGACCAATGGCACAATGTCCAGTATCACAGCAATCTACAGTTACCTCAATACAGAGAAATGACAGAAGAGTGCTGTAACACTTAGGAGTGTTCATACTTCAAGTTCCCCTCAGCTCCCATTAAAGGCCTCTGGAACACAGATGCAAAAATCTTGAATAAAATATTGGCCAGTAGAATACAACGATACATCAAAGAAATAATCCATCATGACCAAGTGGGATTCATAACAGGCATGCAAGGATGGTTCAATATAAGAAAAACAATTAATGTAATTCATCATATTAACAAAGCAAAGAACAAGAACCACATGATCCTATCAATTGATGCAGAAAAGGCCTTTGACAAAATCCAACACCC
>NW_006401358.1:0-9437 GCF_000299155.1 Elephantulus edwardii
AGAACAAACTGGGAGGAGGGTAGAGAGAATAGTGCAACAATGAATGAATGGAAACCCAAAATCTCTGTAAATGTTTATGAAAATTAATAAAATATAGAAAAAAAAAAGAGAGAGTAGGGTTCAGAGGTATTGTGCATAGGGTCACTATGAATCTTAGTCGACCAAACAGTACATAAAAAACAAGAGACACAAACAACTTTTAGAAAGGAAACTACAAAACACTTTAGCAAGAAGCAATAAAATACCTAAATAAATGGGAATATGTTCCCTGTTCATGGATAGGAAAACTCAATATAGTGAAAATGACAACCCCACCAAAAGCAATCTATGTGTTTAAGGCAATTCCAGTATAGATACCAAATTCATTTTTTTAAAGATATAGAAAAGGTAATTGGCAAGTTTACTTGGAGAGGAAAGAGACATGGAATAAGAAAAGCACTTCTGAAAAACAAGAATGAAGTGGGAGGCATAGCAATCCCTGATCTCAAAATGTAGTGCACAGCTGTAATAACCAAAAGAGTATGGTACTGGTATAAGGACAGACACACAGACCAATGGAATGGTCAACTAATACTTGACAAGGAAACAAAACCTAGGAAATGGGGAAATGACAACATATTCAACAAATGGTGCTGGCAAAACTGGACTACTACCTGCAGAAAGCTGAAGCAGGATCCACAACTCCCATCATACAAAAAAAATCAACTCAAGGTGGATCAGAGACCTAGGGGTAAAGCCCCAACCATAAAGATCATAAGATACAAAGTGGGCCTAAGCTCAGAAAGCCTAGCCTATAGTATAAAAAAGCTGACAAATACAGCCAGAAATACATAACCAGGAGAGGATAAAATTGATGCACGTGACCTTCTAATGATTAAAACCCCTTGTGCATCAAAAACTTTTCCCAGCACGATAAAAAGAAAACCTGAGAAAAAACATTTCTCATGACCATCTCAGACAAGGGTCTCATAACAAAAGTTTACAGAATCCTACAGGGCCACCACAAGAAAAAGACCGTTAACCTAAAAAATGTTACAAAGTGGACTGAAGACAAGAAAAGAACTTTGACAGAGGAAGATATCTGAGCGGCCCACAGACACATGAAGAAATCCTCAAAATCAATGGCAATAAGAGAGATGCAAATCAAAACCACAATGAGATACCATCCTATCCAATAGCAGTTGTAAAGTTTAACACGACAGCAAGTAATAAATGTTGGGAGAGGATGTGGAGAGATAGGAACTCTCATACACTGTTGGTGGGATTTTAAATGTTATAATGATTTTGAAAGGCAGTTTGGCACTTCCTCAAAGGGTGAACATAGAAATTCAATATGATCTAACTATTCCACTGCTTGGAATATACCCCAAGGAAATAAAAACTGAGACACAAATGGAGATGTGTACGCCAATATTCACAGCAGCATTATTCACCATCGCAGGAACAAGGGAACAGCCCAATGTCCAACTACAATCAAATGGATTGAGACACTGTGGTACATTCACACAATGGAAGACTTTGCAGCACTCAGGAGCAATGATTTTGAAAATTACTACCTAGCGTGGGAGGGACTGGATAACGTTATGCTGAGTGAACTAACTCAGTTTCATAAGGACAAATGAAGTAAGAGACCATTATTGTAGAAATAGAAAGTTAACTAGTAAAACGTGTATGTGGATCCAAGGTGGGGAGGGGAGGAGCAGAGAGGTGAGGAGGGGCAGGGGGCGATCATAGGGTCACACGATTTCATGGGTAGATGGAGGAGTGGGTAAAGGAAATGGGGAAGATCCGGCTGAGAGCTGGAAAGACAGTGTAACAGTGGGCAGAGTACAATGATGAAAGAATGGGAATGATGGTATGATATACAATGTGAGTGAGGGATATTGTGAAACATAGTATATATGAACTTTGTAAACAAATCAATATGCAGGAAAAATTTATTTAAAATAAAAATTTAATGTTCTACACTTTCTCCTTTGAGGGATTTAAAATGCTATTCCATTGGCCACCATTCAGTGTTTGATGCTGGAAAATCTGTAATCAATGCTATCATTGCTTCCTTTGTGTTCTCTTTAATGCTTCAGAATTTTCACTTTGATGCCTTAAGTCACATTAACCCGTCTTGTTGCTGGTGATGTCGGGAGAGTTCTAACGGATAGCAACACAAGAGAAGAGAGGAGAATTGCCCCGCAGAAAGGATTCTTCGTAACACTAGGTTACTCCCTGAAAAGTCAGTGCTTTAAACCAGCTGTCCCACCATGAAAAGATGTGACAGTCACCCTTCGTCAAGTCCTGGGTAAAGGCCGACTGTGCTGTAAAGGGTGTTGACGAGTCAGAACTGACTCAGTGGCGGTGGGTTTGACCTGGTTTAATCTTAACAGCAGCACAGTGTTCTGGCTTTTCTCCAGCTGATAGGTTCAAACCGCTGACCTTCCTAGTTAACTGCACTCAACCACTGTGCCGCCAGACTCCCTGACAGTCAAGACGGTAATGTATCCTTGCTGGCATTGGCTTGGCCCTTTCATTCTGAGGTCTCTTACCTGAGCTGAATTCAAAGACAATTACATTCGTGGTTTCTTCTAGCATTTCTACTAGAGGAAACACAGGCTAGGAGACTGACTTGGGGGCTGTGCCAATGGTTTTGCAGTTCCCATAGGGCTCTGATGGGGGCAAGACCTGTTCCTTTGGGGGAGGGGAGACTGCATTACTGGACTTGGTCAAAACCCATAAACACTTGTGTATTTAGAAAAATCAGATGCTGTCAAGTGCAACAAGTAACCTGAACCTCTTATAAGTTTGCAGAGGGAAAAACACAGGGAAAATGCTTGACTTCACCGAAAGTCCAGTCAACTGGTAAGATGCATGCTCTTCCAATCAACAGGGATATCACGTCCACTTAAGATTCTGGCTGAGAACAGGGGGAGGCAAGAGCCGGTTCCAGGGATAAACATTTAAGGGGACGCTCATTTTCAGGCTCCTGTGAGCGTAGGGACCACACAGGTACCACACCCACTACAGCCCATCAGCTCCAGCTCATGTGAGGCCTCCATTGTTTCCAAATTGACTGCGCACTTCTCCTCCTCTGAGCACGTGGTGAATCTGAATCACTGAGCTTCGAGTGCCATGCTACCCAGCCTCCTTACATTTTACTGAGGAAGTGTATTCTGAATCTCATACCATGTATCCTGCTTCATGCTGTCCCCAGTCCTACTGAAAGCCACCATCTCATCTCTAACAGATTAATTCAGCCAGAAAGGTAAAACAGCCCCCCCCAAATCCCAGTGTGTATAAGGCACTTACTAACATGTGCCCATTAACACTTAACATCCATAGAGGAAAACTGGGGGAACAGAGCCATGGCCACTTTGGGGACCTATGAGATGGACAGCTGAGAGCTACTTCTGTTCCTTTGAGATCTGGGAATTCCAACAGTGAAGAGAAGTCTGTGGAACAAGATAGGCCTCGTCCTGGGGAAGGTCTCGGGCTCTGACCACACACTTTCCACCAAACTAACCCCAGGCCCCAGAGACAGACTCTCTCTCTCTTTGCTCACCATTCAAGGCACCAGGCCTCCGTAGGAATGACAAAAACTCCATGCCAGGCACTAATTAGGAGGTGCGAGCCCCACATACACCCAGCGGAGCTTTTTAGACATGCATTATGTTACTGATCACACCACACTAATTACTGACAAGGGTGCCGGTGCCTCTGCAGGTCACTGAGAATGAAACGTGGGCGAGAAATGAAATGTGCTTATGGAAGAGAACAGCCCTCTGCAAACCCTCCAGGTCTCTGTGGCCTCTGACTCAGGCAGCTCCAGGGCGACTGCGCCTGTCAGTGCGAACCCAGCTCTAGAATTAGAAAGCACAATTTCCAATGTGCACATAATGATTGCAGAATCTAAACGCAAACGACTAATTGTATAGTGTTTCTCCAACTGTACCATTTCTGATTTCCTCCAAAGGTTACCGTTTGCTGCTCACATGCATTTGCTAGATATTTCTTGATGAAAGCAACTGCAAAGATGACCTCATTAAAGGCAAAACTACCACGATCTCAAAAAGGATGTTTACTCTGAGAGAATAGGGTCCACAAAACAATCTATAGACAGTGAGAGCAGATGCAAAGTTGTGCTTTAAGCTTTAGGAAGAAGGTGTGATGTCTGCTTTGGGAAATTCTACTCAACTCTAACCCAAAGCAGGTCTAAGAAGAGAAGGTAAAAGAAGAGATGAAGGTGTACTTGGGAAGGAAGAAATAGTGGCAGTGAAGACAATATTCGGCAACTGCTTACAGCAAGTGTGCAGAGAGGGGTCCTAGAATAATCATCCAATCAGTGTGCAGAAGGAGGATTCTAGCTTCATCACTCAAGAGGTGTACACAACTGTGTAACCCCACAAACACATCTGCAAACTCGCTGAGTGACACCTAGATAGCAGAGATTGTGCTGGGAACAGACTGGCATAGTCTATTCTGATACAGGAAATGGTGCGTGGGTGAGGCGCTCATGCCAATTTCCCAGCCTGAACTTAGATGAGAAATCTTGAGTGTTTTGGAAATTTCTTGTCAACAGGACTTGTAACCAGAGAGCAAAGTTTTGTGGGTGATTATTATACATCATAGATGAGTTTCTTAGAAACCAAGATCAAATCAAACACACATACAGAAGGATACAACTCATAAAGACAACGTCTCGTTTTCATCAGCTCATTTATATTGGTCAACTGCAGGTAAACCGGAAACCCACTTGCAAGCACCGCTTTTCCCAACATGGAGAACACAAGTCACTCCTGGCAGGTGGCTGGGGGTCAGCATACAGCAGGGCTGACGCAGACTGCCTTGTAATATGTGGAATAATTAATTCACTAACTTGTATCATGTAAGACCATGAGGAGCAAGGTGAAACACAAGTTCAATCAAGTTTTTCAAGACACTGAACAATGAAATACAGTGGACTATGGGCAAGAGACATCCAAAGTACTGAAGAGCAATGATGTCAGTCTGGAGACTAAGGTGTGCCTGATCCAGGCCATGGTCTTTGCAATTGTTTGTTATGTTTCAGAAAGCTAGACAATGACTGAGGATGACAGAAAGTGAATTGATGCCTTTGAGCTGTGTTGCTGGAGAAGAGTACTGAATATATCATGGACTGCTAGGAGAACAAACAAGTTTGTCCTTGAGAGGATGCTGTTCCTTGGAGGCAAGGATTCTGAAGCATCATTTGACATACTTTGGACATGTTGCAAGGTGGGATCAGTCCTTGGAGAGGGACGTCATGCTTGGGAGGATGGAGGGACAGTGCAGGAGAGGAAGACCGTCGATGAGATGGATTGATTCAGTGACTGGGGTAGTGGGGATGGGTGTGTCAGAGATAGTGAGATTGGCACAGGATAGAGCAGGGTTTAGGACTATTGTGCATAGGGTCGCTATGAGTGGCAGGTGACTCGATGTCACATAACAATGATAACAACATGGACAACAGAAAACAGGCCTGAGCCCCACAGCTGCCCTGACTGCTGTGGTGAAAGTTTCCAGTCACATGACAGAGAGGACACCTGGAACCAATGACCTGCATTCAAGAGACTGAGGCAGTTGGACACTAGGAATTCTCAATGTCCAGCACCCAACCTAAAATCACCAGGCATGCAGAGTAGGAAAAGAGAATCTGTAATTATGAGAAATATCTAACTAACTGAAAAGGATCCAAACTGATCCAGATGTTAGAATTACCAGACATAGAGACAAAAAAAAAAAAAAGAAATTCTGTAGAGAAATTCTGTGGCTGCGTTCCTGTTGTGCAAACTCTTCAGAGATATTGACATGATTCAAATATAATTTCTAGAGACGAAAAATACCAAGTCTAAGAAGACGCATACATGGAGTGGGATGTGAGTCAAGTCTACCAGCTGCTCTGCAGGAGAAAGATAAGCCCTCTCCTAACACGTGATTTAGGACTCTGAGAACTCACTGGAGAATCAGCTAAGAGTCAGTTCCAACTCAATGAACAATGGCAGTAGGTTAAACATGTAGAAGAGTAGTGATTTTGAAGACAAAGAGATTTAAACTTACCCAAAAGGAAGGAGAAAAGAATCAAAAGGAAGGAAGAAAAGGCATGAGAGAGAGAAGGCGGGAATGGCTGATACTTCAAGCAACCTTATAAATGTGCATGTGGGGTCTCTGCAAAAGTGCCTGGGGAGTAATTAAAAAAAAATGCATGTAGAAATAATGAGCAAAATATTAGACATTTCATGAAAGCTATAAATACAGAAACCCAAGAACTCAACAAAACTAATTACAAAAAGTTTGAAGAAAATTTCACCAAGACTAATAATAAAATGATTTAAAAGTACTAATAAAGATTGATAAAAACTATCACTTCCAAAAAGACATGTAACATGCAGAGAAACAAAACTAAGAGAGGATAGTTCTTGCTGGAAATAATAGAAGTAAAATGACAGAATACCACTTTTAAATACTGAATTAGGGTGAAAAAAGTAAATCTAGGATTCTGTATTTAATGAAAACACCTTTCAATAACAAAGATGAAGTAAAGAGGCTTTTGACATATGAAAGCTGGCATAGTTTGTCTTCAATACACTAGAACTATAAAAATGTTAAAAAGTAATTTATTGACAGAAAGAAATGATGCCAGATGAAAATTGGATATTAGTGAAAGAATTGAAGAGCAATAAAGTTTTATTAGCACACAGTTGCATTCAATCATGCAGACATAGTCTACTGGTACCTGCCCTCTACGATGGCGGAGATTGTGTGGTTCTTGAAGCTAAAATACTTAACTATTGGGTCCTCAGAGATAATATTTGCTGGCCCTATATTAGATAACTACATTTAAAAAAAGTTTTCTTTTTTTTTAACGGGTTTGCTTACAAAGTTCATATATATTGTGTTGCCCACTAATCTTCATTCACATTGTTTGTCCATACAATTATCCTCATGCATCACGGTTTACAGAATTAATCACTACTGGGCCTTGGCCATCATTTCCCTGTCTTAACCAGATCCTTTCCCCCTTCCCTCCACACACTGTGCAGCCCTGTGGCTTCGCCCTCCCATCCTCACCCCTCTGCTCCCACCTCTTCCTTCCTTGAGCTCCCATACATGTTTACTAGTTATCCTTCTATTTCTACAATAATGGTCTTATAGATAAACACATTTTTATTTAAAAATATTTGTCATCCTTCTACCGTGGTAAGGTACTTCAGCTTCTCATTCCATCTGTTTGTTGATGGCCATTTTGGCTGTTTCCATTTTCTTCCTACTGTGAATAACGCTGCTATGAACTTCAGTGCACAAATCTCCATTTCTGTCTCAGTTCTATTTTCCTCAGGGTATATTCTTAACCGTGGAATTGCTGCGTCACATAGAATTTCTATGTCCCCCTTTTTTTTTTTTTAGGAAATGCCAAACTGCCTTCCAAGGTGGTTGTACCATTTTACAATCCTACCAACAGTATCTGTTTATATCTTATTCTGCAGGGAGTGGTTTTTAGGATGGTGTTCACTAAATATTTGACAGTCAAAACCAAACTACTGCTGCCTATCCAATTCTGACTGACAGTGACTCTACAGGATTGAGTAGAACTGCACCATAGGATTTCCATGGGTATAAACCTCTACCAAGCAGATGCCTACATCTTTCTCCTGTTGAATGACTGGTGAGTTTGAACTGCTGTAGCACCAGGGTTCATACACCAGTCAAACTGAAACTCATCACTACTGAGTCAGAGCCAATTCATTACAGAACCTCCACCAGGCTTCCCGAGCTTGTCAATCAAATGGGAAAAGCCTGCCCATGCTTCTCCCATGGAGCAGCTGGCGGGTAGAGTCAAACTGCCAGAGAGCGGCTGACTTCAGTTAGCCCTACAACGCCGTCGGGATGACATCACAAGAGTGCCCTCAGCAAATACGGCTGATGTGACTGTGGACCGTGACTTTACCTCTGACTCACAGTGGCCCTTGAAACAACAGATCAGTACCTCACCCTGTGCTGCTCTGTCCTAACAATCCCCATACGCCCCCACCCACCGGTGTGGTCACTATGTCATCCTGCCCTGTTGAGGGCTGTCTCTCTTCCACGGACCATTTACCTTTCCTAGCATGATGTCTTTTTCCAAGAAATGACCCCCCTTTACAACATGACTCATGTATGTGAGATAAAGTTTCGCCATCCTTGACTTTAAGGAGCTCTTTGGTGGCAGTTTCTCTAAGACAGAATTTGTTAGGTCTTCTATCAGCCCACAGGATACAGCACTGCTTCTTTTTGAGGCTGTAAGATGGGATGTGAGCTTTTATTCTCTTTCTTTTTTGCTTCCTGCATTACTTAAAAAAATAAGTACATAGTATTTTTTTTTTACAACCCAGTGGTTCTTTTATATATAGTCTAGGTGCATTGACTTTTACAATAAAGATGTATTAATTGCAAATATTTTTTAATACAAAGCATAAATGGCAACTATACACCTGGACCTCACCTGATGGACTACACAGAATCACTGACATTATTTGTGGAAAGAGTTGATGCAGAAGCTCAATGTCAGCAGTCAAAATAAGCTGGGGGCTGAATGTTGAATTGATGGCCAATTACTCACATGCAAGTTCAAACTGAACCAAAATATGATCTTGATCTATGCCAACTGGATTAAAAAACTATTCTGAGAACAGATTTGATGAATTGAACACTACTGACCAAAAGACCAGATGAGTTGTGGGAAGATATAATCTGTGAAGCAAGCAAAAGCTCATTACAAAAACAGGAAAGAAAAGACCAAAATGGAGTCAGAAGAGATGGTGGGACTTGTGTGAGAGCGTACAAAAGTAAAATCAGACGGAAGAAAAGTTCAAGAACTGAACAAAAATTTCAAAGGAGTCAGTTCAAGAAGACAAAATAAAGTGTAATAAATGAATAACGAGCTAGAATTAGAAAACCAAAATGGCAGGAGCAGCTTAAGCTGAAAGAACTGAAAAACATATTTAAACCTCAAGTTGCAATACTGAAGGTTTCTAAAGGAAAACTCCTGAATAATGCAGGAATGAGTAAAAGAAGATGGAAGACATATACCAAGTCACTGTACCAAAAATATTTGGTCAAAACAGAACCATTTCAGGAAAGAGTGTATGATCCAGAACCACTGGTAATGAAGGAAGAAGTTCAAGCTATATTGAAGTCATTGGCAAAGACACAAGGCCTCAGGAATTTATGGAATACAAACTGAGGCATTTCAACAAATAGAGATAGACCTGAGTGTGCTCACCAGCCTATGTCAACAAATGGGAAAGACAGCTTCTTGGTCAGTTGATTGGAAGAGATTCTTACTTGTCCTCATTGAGGAGGGGGAAGAAAGGAAGGGAAGGAAGGGAAGGGAAGGGAAGGAAGGGAAGGAAGGGAAGGAAGGAAGGAAGGAAAAGAAAGAAGGAAGGAAG
>NW_006401359.1:0-516 GCF_000299155.1 Elephantulus edwardii
GTGCGGTTGGCGCAGGATAGAGCAGGGTTTAGGGCTGTTGTGCATAGGGTCGCTATGAGTCGGAAACGACTCACCGGCACATAACAACAACTAAGTATTATGACGAAGTAGTATGAACTGACATATTGACATATTGACTTTAACTGGAGCAATCAGAGATTGTAAGGATGGCACAAGATAGGGCAAGGTTCAGATCTGTTGTTTATAAGGCTGCTATGAGTCAAAGGCAACTCAACAACACTTAACAACATTCTCTTTTTGGCCATATTGTGGTAATTAACTCCCTCCTCACCAAAATTACTAAGTTTACTTTCTAATTGGAAAAAGGAATCATGCTTGGACAAATTCAGCAAAAGAAAGCAAGACAGTCAACAAGACAGACTAACATTGTGACCCATATGGTTATAGTTGGGTCGATTTATCTCATCTAGGGTTTTCCTCTCCTGCACTGTCCCTCCACCCTCCCATGCATGACATCCCTCTCCACGGAATGGTCTCTCCTTGCAACATAGCCAA
>NW_006401359.1:1742-9440 GCF_000299155.1 Elephantulus edwardii
TCATTGATTTCACATGCAAGCAAGATTATACTGAAGATTATCCAAAAATGACTGGAACAACACATCAGCAGAGAACTGCCAGAAGTCCAGGCTGGGTTTAGAAGGGGTCGTAATACTTGAGATATTGTAGCTGATGTTGGATGGATCTTAGCTGAAAACAGGGAATACCAGAGGAATATACATCTGTGTTTCATTGACTATGCAAAGGCATTTGCTGTGTGGATCATAACAAACTGTGGCTGACTCAGAAAAATGGGAATCCCAGAACACTTGATCGTGCTAATGCAAAACTTATACTTGGATCAAGAGGCAGTCGTCAGAACAGAGCAAGGGAACACTGCATCATTCAAAATTGAGATGGGCGTACGCCAGGGATATGTCTTGTCCCCATACCTTTTCAACCTGTATGCTGAACAGATTATCCGAGAGGCTGGGCTCTATGAGGAGAAATGTGGGGTCAAGTTTTGGTGGAAGACCTATCAACAACCTGCATTATGCAGACGACACAACCCTGCTTGCTGAAACTGAGGAGGACCTGAAGCGCTTGCTGCAGAGGGTCGAGGACTGCAGCTTTCAATATGAATTGAGGCTCAATATCAAGAAGACAAAGATTCTCCCCACTGAACCAATTGGCAGCATCAGGATGGATGGTGAAGAGACTGAGATTGTTCACAGCTTTAGTTTGCTTGACTCCACAGTCAACAGTCTTGGCACCAGCGGCCCGGAAATTAAAAGGTGTGTTGCTATGGGAAAGTCTGCTGTTGGGGACCTCTCCAAAGGACTGAAGAGCAATGGTGTCTCTCTGGAGACTAAGGTGCATCTGATATAGGCCATGGTCTTTGCAATCACTTGTTATGCATCAGAGAGTTGGACAATGCCTAGGGAGGAGAGAAGGAGAATTGATGCCTTTGAGCTGTGGTACTGGAGAAGAGTATTGCATGTACCATAGACTGCTAAGAAAACAAACAGGTTCATCCTGGAGAGGGTCAAACCAGGCTGCTCCTTAGAGGCAAGGATTCTGAGGCTTTAACATACTTTGGACATATTGGAAGGAGGGACCAGTCCTTGGAGTGGGACATCATACTTGAGAGCATAGAAGAACAGGGCAGGAGGAGAAGACCCTCTATGAGGTGGATTGATTTCAGTGACTGGGATAATCAGATGCGTGTATCGGAGACAGTGCGATTGGCACAGGACAGAGCAGGTTTTAGGGCTGTTGTACATAGGGTTGCTATGAGTTGCAATCAACTCGATGGCACATAACGACAACAACAACAACAACCAACTCATTGGCACCTAACAATAATTCTTTCTTGTTGCTGTTGTTATGTATTGTTGAGTTGACTCCTACTCATAGCGACATTATGTACAACAGCTCTATTTTAAGCCTATTTCATCATCTCTGACACACCTACTCCCATTACCCCAATAACTGAGTCAATCTATGTCATCCAGGGTCTTCCTCTCTTGCACTTTCCTTTTTCCACCTTTCTAAGCATTATGTCCGTCTCTAAGGACTATTGCATCCTTGCAACATGCGCAAAGTATGCCATATGGAGCTTCAGAATCCTTGCTTCCAAGGAGCAACCTGGTTTCATCTTCTTTAGGTTGGACCTGTTTGTTCTCCTAGAAGTTCATGGTATATTTAATAATCTTCTCCAGCACCACAGCTCAAAGGCATTGATTCTTCTTCTATCATACTTGGTCATTGTCCTCCTCTCTGATGCATAGCGAGTATCTGTGAAGACAATGGTCTGGATCAGACTCTTCTCTTTTTGTATTTTAAATTTGTGTCAAATGCGATAATGGTTACCTATGGTGGACAGTGTTTAGTGGAGCTCCCAAATTAAAAGAAGCTTGGAAGCAGGAGTGGTATCCACTTTTGAAATAGCTTGCCTCCAGAAAATCTATGAACCTAGAGAAAAGATGAAAGGTATTCAAGTGTTCAGGTCTTTTGTTCATAGGGTTACTATCAGTCATTATGACTCGAAGGCACTTAACAACAACAACAACAACAACAATATTTGACATTTTAGTCATCTTACTGATAGAGTGGGTAATCTCTGGTGGCCTAATTAGTAGGAATTACATTGCTAACTGAACAGTTGAATTTCTGCTGTGGTTCAAATCCACCAGTAGCTCACCAGAAGAAGATGGGCAATATCCTTCTATGCCATTTACAGCATCAGAACTCCTGTGGAGGGTCAGCTATGAGTTAGTTTTAACTCAACAGCAATGAGAGACAATGAGAATGGGAGTGTAAAACTAACTAATCTTGTTTTATTTTTTTTACCTCTCTGCAAAAAAGTGTAGGTAGCATGAGGATGGTCAAATCAGACTTCTCATTCTACAAAGGGAAATTGTCTCTGTCAATAGAATCCACGATACAAACCTAATTCCTGTAAGGTCAGACATTCATGTCTTCACCCCCTCTACTTTCTAATAATTTCAACAGCAATATTTCTGTTTTACTTTGCCCAAAATCCATTGAAATTTCTACACAGATCTCAAAGAACTATATTGATGATCATGAAGGCTTATTAGAGAAGTTAATGGGCTATATTTCAGGCTGGAAGCAGGATACAATCCCTTGGTCCAGACAGCTTCTCAAGCATGGCTGCAGGCCCTGTGACCTTCAGCCTCAGGCTTAAGATAGTTTGTAAGGATTCCCCAGTCCTGCTAGTTCTGGTATCTTTCCTCAGTCCTCCAGCAAGCTTAAGTTGAAGACCCCTGGTTCTGGTTTTGTGTCATAGCAGTTCCAAGTCAACTCTGTCTTCCGCCAGTTTCTGGTGCTCTCCTGAGTCTGCTGTTGCTCTTGTGTATATCCTGGTCTGGCTGGCACAGGAATCTCGGGCTCTAAAGGATGCACACTGCTGCCTCTTTATTGTCCATGTTAACATTCTCAATTTGTGCTGCTGAAGCCATTTGATTTAAACTTAGTGGGATGACAAAACTAGCCAATTCCCTCATGGTATAGACCCTATTTTTATAATCCCACTCATCCATGTGGCAAAGTAAAGTCAATGACTGGCAAAGACGTTTTGAACAATAACCCCCTTTGGCATCACAGACCATTCCTTTTTTGGTTATTAACCTTCTTATGTGAAGAATTAATTTTCTCCTTATAATAATCTTAATAATAACTACATCCATGAAAGTGTGTAAATCAGATACGTCATATCTCAAGCATTAATCTCCCAATTTTAGATAGTCAATTTCTAATTTACTGGATGGGCAATCTCTTCTAGTGCTATTTACTGTCTCTGAAAACCTGCTGGAGGGTTAGCTATGAGTCAGTTCCAACTCAGTGGCAAACAATAACAACATCAAACCAGTATTCTGAAGAAACAACACATTACTTTGTCTGAAGAATCTTCTGTTACAGTTGGAACTTTCCGCATCTGTATGGGTAAAGACCAGTCCACAGCAAGCAATTACATTACAGCAATGTATACTTGCTCACAGCATCAAACATATCTTCATTGAGTTTGTTTGTGGTCAACTAGACATCTGTGATGAGGTCCAATTTGCACCAGGCACAAACTCAGAGGTCACATATCTTCCTGCATTTCAGACCAGCTATTTCCTTCACCCTTTGCTTTGGCTCCTCACATAGGCTAATTCAACAATTTAGGAATTCTCACAATGCCTTCTTCCTCTGGCCAGCAACCCTTCTTCACATATCCATACCTGTGTGCAAGCTAGGTTAACAGTGCCAATGGAACATGTCCAAATTCATCCTGTACCTTCATTGCTGTGTGACTTTCACTTCCAATTGTCAAGTGGATCCAGGCAATTATGGTGGGTGTGCATGCTTGCCAATTTCCTTTAGCTTTCAGTTTTGGAGGGGGGCTTGTTTCAGTGCATTGGAAGTAAAAAGAATTGTTCCAATTATTATAAGTCAGAGTCTCTCTCTTTAATTCCCTTTCTTTCAAATGCAAATATCTTCATTCTTAAGTCCAAGGTTGTTGTTGTTGGTATGTGCTGTCGAGCTGTCTGCAACTTACAGCGACCCTATGTACAACAGCCCTAAACCCTGCTCTGTCCTGTGCCAATCTCACTGTCTCTGACACATTTACGCCTTTTACCTCACGGAGGGTCTTCCTCTCCTGCGTATCCTTCCATCCTCCCAAGCATGATGTCCCTCTCCAAGGACTGATCCCTCCTTGCAACATGTCCAAAGTACATCAGATGAAGCTTCAGAATCCTTGCCTCCAAGGAGCAGCCTGCTTTAACCCTCTCCAGGATGAACTTGTTTATTTTCTTAGCAGTCCATGGTCTATTCAATACTCTTCTCCAACACCACAGCTCAAAGGCATCAATTCTCCTTCTGTCTTCTCAGTTATTGTCCAGCTCTCTGATGAATCACAAGTGATTGCAAAGACCATGGCATGTTTCAGGTGCACCTTAGTCTCCAGAATGACACCCTTGCTCTTCAGTCCTTTGGAGAGGTCCATAACAGCAGACTTTCCCATTGCAATATGTCTTGAGCAAATAAATTCAAATGCAAATTTCCTCAGAGTACTTGTTGTTGCCGTCTAGTGGAATATGATTCATAGCAACCCCAGGGCAACAAATCTGAACCCCGATTTAGCTTGTGGCATCCTCACAATATCTGACATAGCAGAGACCATTGCTGCTCTCACTGTGACAATCCACTTGATTAAGGGTCTTCCTCTTTTTTGCCATCCTTCCACCATTCCAAACATGATATCCTTCCTCAAGGAATAGCTTCTCCTGGCAACATGATCAAAGTATATGAGACCAAGCTCTGTAATCTTTGCTATCCTGAGTGTTCTGGCTGCATCTACTTCAAGACAAATCAGTAATTTTGGTAGTACATGGGATATTCAGTGCTCTTGTCCAACATCATAGTTAAAAAGCATCAATTCTTCTTCTGTCATCCTTATTCTTTGTCCAGCTCTCAGCAGCATAGCACGTGATTGAAAAGACATGACCTGAATCAGATGCACCTTAGTCCTCAAACTGTCATCATTACTTATCAATAATTTGGAGAGGTCTGACTGCAGACTTTCCCAGTGCAACATGTCTCCTGATCTTCAGACTGCTCATACCAAGGATGTTAATTGTGGATCTAAGTTAAGATGAGGTCATTGACAGTTTCAATCTTTTCTCCATACATCATTATGTTGCCCATTGGTCCAGAGGATTTTTGTCTTCTGGGTGGGGCTAAATCTTCTCCCAGGGTAGGCTTCATTCTCTCTACCAAGTTCTACTATTTCCACAAACATTTCTCCAGGGCAAATCTGTTCTCATATATCCAATCAAGCAAGAGCTGAAGACTTACTTACATGCTTTCTATAATCCATGATATCCAGTACTTATTTTTATAACATATCTTAAAATTACTAGACATTGGTCTCTGGGGACCTATCGATAAGAAGTTGTGCTGCAACCCCAAAGGCAGGTGGTTCAAATCCACCAGCTGATCTGTGGAAGGAGGATAGACAATCTCCTCTTGTGCCATTTAATACCTCTGAAAATCCATTGGAGAGTCAGTCATGAGTCAGTTCCAACGTGGTGGCATACAACTATAATAACAACATTATTACATAAAGATAAAATCTAAATAAAATTAAATAAATAAACATCTTAATACAGAAAACTTTAAAAGAAAGTCCCAGTTTAATTTTCATTTTCCGTCTTTAAGTATAATCCTTAATTATATTTCTGTGCACATGCATATGGTCTTGGGCCTCTGCTTTTTGTATAAGGCCAAAAGTGACATTTTAATTTTTCACTTTTCTGCTCCACTTTGTAGCAACAGAAATAAGGATATTATCTGTACTTCTATAGTCTCAAGTTACAAAATCCCATACTTCTATGAGTCTGGGACGATTGCAATGAATCCACTTTCTGAAACCAACTGTAGAAATGGGTGTAGGCAGCATCAGGATAGCTGAGTCTGACTTCTCCCAACTTCACAAAAGGAAATGTCCTGTCAATTACATTCATAGTATAAAATAACCCCTATAAAATACAACATGCTCTCTAAGGCTCTTGGATCTTTTTCTACTAATTATACTAATTACAATGTGAGCCCTCCTACTTTATTCTTAACTTTAAGGGCCCCTTACCACTCTATATAAAAGTAAAGAGTAGGTTTTGACTTTCTGTAAAGAAGGTAGCTGTACTTTTGATCAAGATTGCTTTGAATCCACAGACTTTTATGGGGAGCACTGACAACAATATTAAGTCTTGCAATCCATAACTCTTGAACATCATTGAATCTTCTTTAATAATTTTCAGCAGTGTTTTGTAGTTTCATTACATAAATTCTTTATGTCACTGGTTAGATTATTAACTGATTATTAGACGATATTGTGAATAGAATTTTTCCTAATTACCATGTCATAATTTTTATTGTTGGTGTGTAGAAGCTCAAGTGATTTTTGTTTGTTGATATTGTATTTGCAGTGTTTCTAAATTCCTCTCCTAGCTTTAGAAGTTCTCTTGTAGAGTTTTTGAAGTTTACTTTTGTTCCAATCTTAATACCTTTTATTTCTTTTTAATATATCATTATTCTAGTTAGGACTTCTAATACTATATTAAGTAGAAATGGTATGAACAGGTATCTATGTTATTTTCTAGAGTTCAAGAGGACAGCTTTCAGTCTTTCTCCATGAAATAGAATGTTGTTGGCATTGTGCTAATCATTGTACGTTGTCTTTCTCTTCATCCATCTTAAGAAGTGCTATTACCTATTTACAAATTGTTGCTCTCCTCTCCATCTCTTTCCATTGCTAATATCCACCTAACAATTTTTTTGTTTGTTTTTCATTTTCATTTCTTCTATACCCTGCTATGATGTAGAGTGACTGAGGTCTTAAAAGCTTTTAAACAGTCATCTAAGATGTAACTATTGATTTTCCCCTGTCTAAAACAATGGATAGAAGAAAAGTAAAAATAAACAGTAACACTTAGGCCCAAGGACTAATGGACCATATGAAACACAACTTCCATGACCCTGTCACCAGGCTTAGATGATGCCTGGCCACCACTGCTGACTACTCTAGAATGCATCACAATAGCAGGTCCTGGGTAGAGTGGACAAAAACTCTAAACCTAATTTGGCCAGGTTCACTGGTCCTTTAGAGTCTGGTAGAATTTTTTGGACTATAGCCTTTAATCACCCCCAGGATCTAGAACCTAACTGACCCCTATGTCTCAACTTTAAGCCAGATAACAATAGACAAATCTTTAAAGAGAACAGTATCAACAGGAAGGGACTCCCTCCTTGACCAACTAAGTTCAAAAATATAGCATATGCCCCACTGTAAAGCTGAAAAAGGCAGGAGTAACTACGATATAAAGATTAATGTTTATTAGAATTCAAGGAGGAATTGAGAAGAGTGAAATGGAATTTTAAGTATTGTGCTTTATGTTATAAACCAAAATTGGCATGAATGAGTGAGTGACAAACCAATTTCCATTGTAAATTTTCATTCAAATAATAAATAAAAACTTTTGGCTGCTGTTTTTTTTTGTGTATAGTCTGAATCATATTTGAATCTTTCTTAGGGTTTTATTAAGGGATGATGTTGGGTTTTATCAAATGCTTTCCCTGAATCTACAAAGATAGTTATATACTTCTTTTCCTCTGCTATATTGATTGAATTTTTAATGTTGAATCATTCTTGCATTGTTGTTGTTGTTGTTGTTATGTGCCATCGAGTC
>NW_006401360.1:0-1187 GCF_000299155.1 Elephantulus edwardii
TAGAGAGTGTGACATCAAGATTGGAAGAAGACTCATTAACAACTATTATTTGGATGACACAACTTTGCTTGCTGAAAGTGCAGAGGACATAAAATGCTTGCTGCAGAAGACCGAGAACTATAGCCATTGATATGGATTACATCTCAATAACAAGGCGGCAAAGATCCTCATCACAGCCTAACATTCATCATTATGAAAAATAGAGAAACTACCAAAGCGGTGAGTGATTTAATCTTGCTTGGATCAACATCAAGCTCCTTGCTACTAGCAGTCAGGAAATCAGGAGACACATTGCATCAGGCCAGTCTGCTTTCAAGGAACTCTCTAAAATACTGAAGAGTAATGATGTCAGTTTGAAGACTAAGTACCTGATGCACCTGATTCAGGCCATGGTCTTCTCAATCATATGCTATGCATCAGAGAACTGGACAAAGAATAAGGATGACAAAAGAATTGATACTTTTGAGTTGCGGTACTGGAGAAGAGTACTGCATTTCCCATGGACTTCCAAAAGAGCAAAGAGTTATGTCCTGGAAAGGGTGAGGTCAGAGTGCTCCTTGGAGGCAAAGATCAAAGCTTCATCTTTCATACTTTGAACATGTAGTTGGAGAGGTTATGCCTTGGAAAAGGACATCATGTTTGGAAAGATGAATGGTCAATGAAGGAGAAGATGATCTCTGATGATAATGGATTTTCAGTATACTTCAGCAATGGGGTCTAGTGTCTCCAAGATGATGAGGTTGGCACAGGATAAAGCAAATTTCTGGCTGGTTGTTCATAGTGCTCATTTTCTACTTGACTATACTTAACAACAATAACTATTACATTTTGTCCATCAACATTTTTCCATGTTATTGTATTGTTCAATCAGTCATTAAGATAAAGTATCAAGCATTTACATACTTTTAATTTCTTTTTACTTTTTATTGTGGTTTAGGTAAAAATTTGCAGAACAAATTAGTTATTTCATTTTTAAGAAAAAATTGTGCTTTATATTGCTTTATTTACATAGTTTGTATACACTGTTTTCCCCACAAGATCTCTCTGATTTCCCTTTCCCACTCCTCCATCTACCCATCAAACTGTGTGGCCCTATTATTAACCACACCACCCCTGCCCATCCTCACTCCTCTGCTCTCACCCTCCCCCATCTCTCCCATGGAAACCTCTTCTGTGTTCAATTATAA
>NW_006401360.1:5672-7485 GCF_000299155.1 Elephantulus edwardii
CTATTGTACATAGGGTCACTATGAGTTGCAGGTTACTTGATGGCACATAACAACAACATAGTTGTTTGGGGTATTTTTTTTGTCCTTTAAAAATTTTTATTTTATATTGGTTTGCTCACAAAGTTCATATACATTGTGTTTCACACTATTCTTCATTCATATTGTGAATACAATTATGCCCATGCCTTATGTTCTATAAAGTCAATCACCATTGGACCTTGTCCATCATTACCCAATCCTTTCAGGTGCCCAAAGGACCCTTTCAATTTCCTTCATCCCCTCGCTCCACCCACGAAACTGTGCAACTCTGTAGTTTTGCCTCTACCCATCTTCACCCCTCTTCTCCCACCCCTTACCCCCTTGGGTCCCCACACATTTTACTAGCTATCCTTCTATTTTACAATAACAGTCTTATGCAGTATTTGTCCTTATGAGAGTGAATTCATCCACTCAGCATAATGCTCTCCAATCTCTCTCAAGTTATGTAGTATTTTTTGAAATTATTGCTCCTGGATGCTGCAGAGTACTCCATGGTGTGAATGTACCACAATTTCTCAATCCATTCAGTTATAGTTGGACATGTGAGCTGTTTCCATGATCTTTCAATGATGAATAACACTATGTGAACATTGGTGTACAAATCTCCATTTGCATCTCAGCTCTAATTTCCTAGGGGTGTATTCCTAGTAGTGGAATAGCTGGGTCATATGGAGTTTCTATGTTCAACATTTTGTGGAAATGCCAGACTGTCTTCCAGAGTAGTTGTGAGGTCTTACAATCCCACCAACAGTGTCTGAAAGTTCCCACCTCTCCAATATTTATTGACTGCTGCCCTGCTAAACTTTGCCAATGCTAGTGGATTAAGACTGTATCTTGTGGTTTTTATTTGCATCTGTCTTATTGCCAATGATTTTTAGCATTTTTTTCATGTGTCTGTTTTCCAGCTGAATATTTTCTCTGTAAAAAGTTTTTCTATGTCTTTTGCCCAATTTGCTATTGGGTTATCAATCTTTTTCTTCTGGAAGCTCATGAGTATTCTGTAAACTTTTGTTATGAGACCTTTATCTGAGACAGGATGGTCAAATAATTGTTCCCAGTTGTTAAGTTTTCTTTTTATCCTGTTAAATAAAGATTTTGATGAGCACAGAGATTTAATCTTCAAAAAGTCTCATTCATCAATTTTATCCTCCTCATATTGTGCATTTCTGGTTGTATTGGGAGTCTCTTTATACCATAGACTAGGCTGTCTAAGATTGATCCCAGTTTGTCTTTTATGAACTTTACGGTTTGGGGCTTTACTCCGAGGTCTTTGATCCACCTTGAGTTGATTTTTGTGTATAGGGTGAGAAATGGGTCCTGTTTTAGCTTTCTGCAGGTAGCAGTCCAGTTTTGTCAGTACCATTTGTTGAAGAGGCTGACATTTCTCCATTTGATAGATTTTATATTAGTTGAGCATATATAGCTGGGTCTATTTCTGGGTTCTCAATTCTGTCCCATTGATCTATGTGCCTACTGTAACAGTACCATGCAATTTTGGTTACTACCACTGTGTAGTAGTTTTTGAGGTAAGGGAAGTGTTATGCCTTCCATTTACTTTTTGTTTTTCAGAAGTGCTTTATTTGGAGTTTCTTTCCTCCCCAAATAAACTTGACAATTTTCCTTTTGATCTCCTTGAAAAATGCATTTGGTATCTGTATAGAGATTGCATTGAACATTAGGATTGCTTCTGGTAGGACTGTCGCTTTCACAAGAATGAGCCTTCCTGTCCATGAACAGGGAACATTTTTCCATTTATTTAGGTCTCTTATTGGTT
>NW_006401360.1:8150-9377 GCF_000299155.1 Elephantulus edwardii
TTTATAAAATTTATTTAGTATAACGGTAAACCAAAAGTTAATTGATTTTCTTCATTTGGAAGATATAGCAGACCTTATTCATAATATTTCTATTTTTTTCCTTATTTTTTAAAAATTTTACACTACAAATACAGATTGTCATTATTGTTGTTGTTATGGGCTGTCTAGTCTCTTGCAACTCATAATAAGCCTATTACGCAGAGTAACTCTAAACCTTATTCTATCCTGAGCCAATTTCACTCTCTCTGACACACCTACACCTTTTGGCCATCACTGTGTCAATCCATCTCATCAAGGATCTTTCTTTCCTGCATTGTCTGTTCCCCTTTCAAAGCATGATATCCTTCTCCAAGGACTGGTCTCTCCTGGAAACATATGCATAGTATGTGAGATGGAGCATCAAAATCCTCGCCTCCAGAAGACAACTTGGTTTCACCCTCTCCAGGAAAGACCTGTTTGTTCTCTTGGCACTCTATGTTCAACACTCTTCTTCAGCATCACAACTCAAAGGCATCTACTGTCATGCTTAATCATTGCCCAGCTTTCTGATGCATAACAAGTAACTGTGAACACCATGGCCTAGATCTGGCACACTTAGTTTCTAGACTGACATCTTTGCATTTCAGCATTCTGAAGAGGACCCTGACAGCAGACATTTCTAATCTAGTATTTTGATTTCTTAGGTGCTGGTTCCAAGACTGTTAATTATGGACCTGAGAAAGTTGAAATTGTCGACAATCTTAATCTCTTCTTCTCCATCTATCATGCTGCTGCCAATTGACCCAATGGTGAAAATATTTGTTTTCTTGATGCTGAACTTCAATTCTTATTGAAGACTGAACTCTTTGACTTTTTGCAGAAGATTCTTCAGGTCCTTCTTAGTTTCAGCAAGCAAGGTCATGTCATCTGCATAACACAAGTTGTTGATGAATCTTCCTCCAATTCTGATGCCACATCCCTCTTTTTACAGTCCAGCCTTCCAAACAATTTGTTTCACATATATAATGAAGAGGTGTGAGACAGGATGCATCCCTCACACTCTTTCCCGATTTTGAACTGTGCAGCATTTCCTTGCCTTATTCTTAAAGACTGACTCCTGGACCAAGATAGGTTACATGAGCATAATCAGGGGTTCTGGGATTCCCATTGTTCTCAAAGTTTGCCACAAATTGTTATGATCCCCCTAATCAAATGTCTTTACATAGTTAATGAAACACAGACATTCTT
>NW_006401361.1:0-2778 GCF_000299155.1 Elephantulus edwardii
TTCAAAATCAAGAAGGGGGTCTGTCAGGGATGTACTCTGTCTCCATACCTTTTCAATCTGTATGCAGAACAGATCATCCAAGATGCTGGGCTGTAGGAGGAGGAATTTGGCATCGGGATTGGTGGAAGAGTCATCAACAATCTACGTTATGCAGATGACACAACCCTGATTGCTGAAACTGAGGAGGACCTGAAGCGCTTGCTGCAGAAAGTCAAGGACTGCAGTCTCCTATATGGATTGAAGCTCAATATCAAGAAAAAAAAGATCCTCACCACTGGGCCAATTAGAAGCATCAATATGGATGGTGAAGAGATTGAGATAGTTAACAGTTTTAGTTTACTTAGCTTCACAGTCAACCCTCTTGGTAAAGCAGCCAGGAAAAGAAGAGACAAATTGCATTGGGAAAGTCAGCTGTGAGGGACCTCTCAAGAGTACTGAAGAGCAATGACGTCAAGTTGGAGACTAAGGTGCGCCTGATCCGGGCTATAGTCTTCACAATTATGTGCTATGCATCGGAGAGTTGGACAGTGAATAGGGATGATAGAAAGAGAATTGATGCCTTTCAGTTGTGGTGCTGGAGAAGAGTGTTGAATATACCATGGACTGCTAAGAAGACAAAGAGGTTTGTCCTGTAGAAGGTGAAGCTGGAATGCTCCTTGGAGTCAAGGATTCTGAAGCTTCGTCTGACATACTTTGGGCATGTTGCAAGGTGGGACTGGTCCTTGGAGAGGGACATCATGTTTGGCAGAATGGAGGGGCAGTGAAGGAGAGGATGAGCCTCGATGAGATGAATCGATTCTGTGAGTGGAGTGGTGGGAATGAGTGTGTTTGAGATGGCTAGGTTGGCACAGGATAGAACGGCATGTAGAGCTCTTGTACATAGGGTTGCTATAAGTTGCAAGCAACTTGATGGCACATAACAACAACAACACTTATAAACAGATGGCACGTTGTTGTGTAACGTCAAGTTGGAAACAACCCATAGCTGACCCTACAGTGGGCTTTCAGAGGCAAGTCAATCACATGGACGGAGATTGCTCATCCTCTTCCCACAGAGCAACTGGTGGATTTGAACTGTATGCCTTCAAGATTGCAGCCCAGCTTCTTGCCAGTAGGCCACTAGAGTTCAACATCTCTGGGACTTGTACTGTTAAACCAAAGGTGGTACCTCTCTGATGGTAGAAATCCATCAGTGGCTTCTTGGTTTTCCATGTAATTTAGAGCCTCTGAAAACCTGCTGAAGGGTCAGGTATGAGTTGTTTCTGACCCCCGGCTGAGTGAGTGAGTGAGTGATCGATTCTTGAGGAAGCTCTAATGACATAGTCCTTAGAAAGTTGTTCTGCTAATCCAAAGACTGTGTGTCTCTGTCAGTTTGAGCTTGCTTGGCTCCACAAGCAACACTTTTGGCATCAGCAGTCAATAATAGATCAAAAGGTGAATTTCACGAAGTAAATCTGCTGTCAGGGACCTTTCCAGAGTACTGAAGAGCAATGATGCCAGTCTAGAGACTTGGGTGTGCCTGATCCAGGTTATGGTCTTTGCAATTACTTGCTATGCATCAGAGAGCTGGACAATGACTAAGGATGATAGAGGAATCTATGCTTTTGAGTTGTGGTGCTGGAGAAGAGTAAGGAACATACCGTGGACTGCCAAGAAAACAAATAGGTCTGTCTTAGAGAATGAATGAAACCAAATTTCTCCTTGGAGGCTAGGATTTTGAAGCTCTGTCTCATAGACTTTGGGTATGTGGCCAGAAGGGACCAGTCCTTGGAGAAGGACATCATGCTTGGAAGGTGTGGAGGGACAGCACACGAGAGGAAGACTCCAGATGAGATGGATTGATTCTGTGACTAGGGCAATTGGGGTAGGTGTGTCAGAGTCAATGAGACTGGCTCAAAATAAGGCAGGTTTCAGATATGTTGTACGTAGGGTTGCTATGAATCACAGGTGACTCAATGGCACATAACAAAACACAACAGCAACAATCCTGAGGAAGAAAGATAGGCAATCTCCTCCTCTTGCAATTAATACTCTGGGAAACCCACTGGAGGGTCACAGAGTCAGAACCAATTCTGTGGTAGTAACTTTGAGTTTAAGTTGAGTTCTTGTGTCTGCTCCCCATTTCCATGCTCACTGCCTCTGATCTGTTGGACAATGTTCTACCTCATTGAAAATATTTATGCTCTTTCTCCTCTAGCATCCAGATTAACTTTCCATCTCATCTTCCTCCAACTGCCTGTGGTCTTTCTGAAATTCTCGGAGTATCACTTCATGGCATTCCCAACTTTCCTAAACCATCTCACTTGCTCTTAATGACCTTTCCTCGCACTTGTTATTTAAGTTTCTGCTTACATTTCCTGGAAATGGAGAAACACTGTTTCACGCTTCTGTGCCTTTTTTAGAGGAAATACATCAGTGTGGAAAATCTAGACACTGCATGCCTAAGCTATCTGGGCAGTGGATGATGGAAGTGAGGAAACTGTCTTTTTGAGACACATTTTGAGGGTACTGAACACACTTCTTAATATTATTGTTGTTTGTTATTGAGAGCCATCAGGTTGGAACTGACTCACAGCTGACCCTGCAGCAGGTTTTCAGAAGCAGTAAATCCCACAGGAGAATGTCCATCTTTCTCCCAGGGAGCAGTTTGTGGATTTGAATCATGTGCCTTTGAGTTGGCAGCACAACTCCTTACCACTAGGCCACCAGAATTCCTTTCTTATGCTATGCATTTACCCTCAAGTCAGAACCAACTCATAGTTGACCCGCCATTGCATT
>NW_006401361.1:2878-4442 GCF_000299155.1 Elephantulus edwardii
CTTACCACTAGGCCACCAGAATTCCTTTCTTATGCTATGCATTTACCCTCAAGTCAGAACCAACTCATAGTTGACCCGCCATTGCATTTTTAGAGGTAATAAATTAAGTAATGTGGCATGAAGGTTGGAGGAATATTAATCAAAAACCTTGGTCATGCACATGATATAACCTTGCTTGATGAAAGTAAGGAGGAATTGAAATACTTCAGAAGATCAAAGATTTTCAATATGGATTGCATCTCTCAAGATCAAGAAGGCAAAAATCCTCATCACGGGAACAATAAGCAACATTATATTAGATAATGATTGAAATGTTCAACAATTTAATCTTTCTTGGCTCCACAATCAATATTGTTGGTTCCAACAGGCAGGAAATCAGGAGATATATTGCACTGGGCAAGTATGCTGTGACACTACTCCAAATTCTTGAGGAGCAATATGTCAATTTGAAAACTAAGGTGCCTAGTTCAGGCCATGGTCTTTTAAATCGCTTGCTATGCATCTGTAAGCTAGACAATAAATAAGGATGACAGAGGAAGAATTAATGCCTTTGGGCCATGGTATTGAAGAGTATGGACTATTCTATGGATTGCCAAAAGAACAAACTGATATGCTTTAGAAACAGCGCAGCCAAAAGGCAAGGATGGTGATTCTTCATCTCATATATTTTGGCATATTGGTAAGAAAGGCTAAACCTTGGAAAAGGACATCATCCTTGGAAAGATGGAGGGTCAGCAAAAGAGGGAAATGCCTCCCGTGAAATGGACTGATAACAGTGACTGTAGCAATGGTCTTATGTGTGTTAGGGATGATGAGAATCGTATAGGATAGGGCAGGACAGAGTTTAGATTATAGGTTATTCATAGTGTTACTAAGTTGTACTCCACTTGATGACATTTAAGAACAACAAAATCATCTTTCTTTCAAGGAGCAGCTGGTGGATTAAAACTGTATGCCTTTCATTAAAACTAATAAAATTTAATTTAAAAATAAGAAAACAAAACAAAAAACTGTGTGCCTTTGGCTTTGTCTTTGGGTTGACAGCACAACTTTTTACCACAAGGCTACCAGAGCTCCTATAATATTATTTTTGTTGTTCACTGTTGAGTCAGGACTAACCCATAGTTCATCTAAACCCAGCAGGTTTTAGAGGCAGCAAATTATACAAGAGTTGATTGCCCAGCTTTCTTCCATGGACTAACTGGAGGATTCAAGCCACGTGCCTTGGATTGACAGCACAATTCTTTGTTGTTGTTAATGTGCTGTTAAGTTGGAACCAATTCATAGCTGACCTTCCATTTGGTTTTCAGACACAGTTTAATTGCATGGGAGGAAGGGAAATTATTATCTTGGGTGGTAAAAATTGTTACCGTGCACGGCTACTTATTGAAAGTTTGGTGGTTTAAATCCATCCAAAGGCTCCTTAGAAGATAAGGTGAGAAAGATGGATTGGATAATGTATACTGCCACGGGAAAGTCTGCTGTTAGGGACCTCTCCAAAGTACTGAAGAGCAAGGGTGTCTCTCTGGAGACTAAGGTGCGTCTGATACAGGCCATGGTCTTC
>NW_006401361.1:6620-7812 GCF_000299155.1 Elephantulus edwardii
GGGAGGGCGAGGGGGTAAAATGTACAACAATGAATGAATGAAAATCTAACTTCTCTGTAAATGTTTGTTAAAATCACAATTAAAATAAAATGGGTTTTCTTTCTTTCTTTTTTAAAAAAAGAAGATAGGGTAACCATCTACTTCCAAACAATTTAACACTGAAAACTGTTAGGTACATAATTCTACTCTGACACACATGACTAGAGTTACTGATTAGAATTGATTGATGACAACTGCTCAAGTCCGACCTAAAAAAAATATCATCAATCTCCTCTTTGCTCAATTGAACCTGTGGCCTTTTAATAGGAAATGACTTACAAGTGATCCTTCTTTAGGTTTCCCAGGGTGTAAAACACATAGGAGGAGATTACTCAGCTTTCTCCCAGGGGTGGCTGATGGATTCCAACTACCAGATAGGCCAGACCTTGGAGTTAGCACTGCAGACTCTGATCCCAGAGCTCCCTACGCTTTCTGCTGGTTTTGTTCAATTTTAGACAAAAAAAAAGAAAAAGAACATACTATCTTCTTCCTCCACCATCCCTCAAACATCAATCTAAGCCCTGTAAACATGGAACTTGGCACTTCTGTTTCAGCCACTTGTGAAAAAGGAACAAGGGAGGTTAGGGATTTTGAACTCTCAGTAAATGTCTACAGAAGGGTATGGTGGTGGTGGTGGGCAGGAGCTGATGCAGTCAGTCATAGTGAGAGTTTATGAATGAGAGGATTTCAGAATGATTGGGACACCAGATGCTTCTAGCTGTGATCATCTCTCAGTGACTCAGTTTTCTAGTGAGGGGCAGAGATAAGCGGAAGCCCATCTGATATCTCCTCTATTGAACAAGGATGCTGGTTGAAAAGTGGGTGCTGAGACTCTTATTGGGGTATAGCAAGACTGGTCTTAGAACATAGTGGGCCAGGCCTGAATTTAGTAGAGAAGTAGGGGGGAGAGTACCTACTTACCTAAAGGTTAAGAATCTCTGGTGAAACAAAAATGATGAACATTCTCAGCTGCTAAACAAAAGTTTGAAAGTCTACACAGAGACACTGCAAAAGAAAGACCTGGCCATCGACTGAAAAACCAGCCATGCCATTGCAGATCCAATGGATGGGTTCTATTCTTACACACATGGAGTGTTATGAGTTGGCATCTATCTACTTGGTGGTAACTAGCAGAAGGTAAGTAGGGGAAAAA
>NW_006401361.1:7929-9951 GCF_000299155.1 Elephantulus edwardii
TGTGGCTAAGCATAAGATGTTTTTGGCTGTAATCTTGATGGAATAGATAACCAGTTCTTTCCTTTGTGGCTTAACCATTGTGCCACCCAGACTCTTTAAAAAACAAACAAACAAACAAACAAACAAACAAACAAACCTTTAGGCAAATAAATTAATCACTGCATTTGGCAGCTCTATTATATTTACTTAGGGAGTTCTGGTGGACTAGTGGTAAAGGAACTGAGTTGCCAATCCAGGGACATGCAGTTCAAATTTACTGGCTGCTTGACAGAAAAATATGAACAACCTCCTCTTGTACAATTTACTGCCTCTGAAAATCCTCTGGAGGGTAAGCTATAAGTCGGGTCCAACTAGATGGTACACAATAGCAACAAAAACAACAATGCTATAATTACTTACAGGTTTCAGAGGGATTCTCTACCAAAATTCACCCTATGGACCAACCCCAAGGGCATGGAGTGTCCAGTGAGCTTCTCTGCCAGGTAACACTTTGCTTTAACAATTTGCTGGGGGAGTTAAGCACATCCTTTCTGACTTCACTGAGAGGGGCTTCTTGGAATCTTGCACCTGGTTTCCTTTAGACTTCTCCCTTGTGTTTTTCCTTTTGCTTTAGGTTTGCTTTTTATCTTTGGCTGCAATTAACCATAATTCTGAGTCCAATTGTGTGCTTAGTCCTTTATGGTCTTAGCAATTCTTTTTTTTTTTGTTACATTGACTTTAAGAGCACTCCCCAAATTCAAATCCTACTTCACTGCCATGGTGGTCAAGACAACCTGGTACTGGTACAATGACAGACACATAGATCAATAGAATAGAATTGAGAATCCAGAAATCAGCCCATCTACCTATGGTCAATTGATTTTTGACAAAGGGATGAAATCAGTTAAGTGGGGAAATGACAGCTTTTTAAACAAATGGTGTTGGCAAAACTGGAAAACTATTTGCAGAAAACTCAGGGAAGATCCACACATCTCACTCCATACACAAAAACCAACTCCAAGTGGATCAAGGACCTAGGACTAAACAAAGGACTATAATCTTCATTAGAGAAAAGCTTGGAAGAATTCTAGAAGTCCTAATCCACAACATAAACAGTCTTCCAAGCATCTGGAAAAACTTTCAACCAGGAGAGAATAAAATAGATGAATGAGACCTTCTAAGAATCAAATCCCTATGCACATCCAGAAACTTCTCCAACAGGGTAAAAAGGAAAGACACACACTGGGAAAAATATTTGGTAATGACATGTCAGATAAGGGACTTATATCTAGAATTTATAAAATACTCGAGCATCACAGCAAAATAAAGGTAAACAACTCAATTGAAAAATGGCACAGGATATGAACAGACACTTCACCAAAAAAGACATTCAGATGGAGAATAAATACATGAAGGAATGTTCAAAATCCCTAGCTCAAAGAGATGCAAATCAAAACAACTATGAGATATCATTTCACCCCAGTCAGAACAGCAAAATTTAACAGAAGAGCAAACAACAAATGCTGGTGAGGTTGTGGAGAAACTGCAACTGTTCACTGTTGGTGGGAGTGTAAAATGGTGCAACCACTATAGACGGCAGTATGGCGTTTTCTCAAAAAGTTGAAAATAGAAATATCATTTGACCCAGAAATTCCACTACTGGGAATATACCCCAAAGAAACCATTACTGCCACCCAAGCAGATATATGCACCCTTGTTATCTCGGCTTTGTTCACAATAGCAAAGAGTTGAAAACAACCCAAGTGCCCATCAATGGATGGATAGAAAAACTGTGGTATATTCACATAATGGAATGCTATGCTGCAAAAAACAAAAACAAAAAAATAAACAAACAAAAAACCCAAAAAAACAAGAAACTAAAAAAAAAATACAAAAAAACAAGAAACTCATGAATTATTATACAAAATGGGTGACCCTGGAGGACGTTATGCTGAGTGAAATATCTCAGTCATAAAAGGACAAATACAGCATACTGCTATTATTGTAAAGTGGGACTGACATCGGGCTTGGGGAAAAACTAAG
>NW_006401362.1:0-511 GCF_000299155.1 Elephantulus edwardii
AGCAATGAATGAATGGAAATCCAAATTCTCTGTAAATGTTCATTAAAATAAAAGAAAAAAGAGCAAACAAGTCCATCTTGGAGAAAAGCGGCCAGCTCCTTGGAGACAAGGATGCTGAAGTGTAATTTCCTCTCTTTGGGGCATGTTGTCAGGAGAGGCCACGCTGGGAAAAGTGGAAGGTCAGAGAAAGGAAGGAAGATCCTCAACAAGATGGACTGACAGTGTCAGCAGCAATGGCCTCGAGCAGGTTGGGGGTCACAGGACAGTGCAGGACAGGGCATAGTTAATTCTCCCCTAGAATTAGGATCATTATTTCCTAAAGTTTTTGTTTATCAACCAATTTCTGATGCTATTGTAATATTTACTGATGGATCTTCTTGAGAAAAGGCTGTTTTTGAACCAATTGGAGATCTTTAAAACAATTGAATGCTCATCGTTTTAAGCATACTAGCCAAATTAAAAGCTATTGAGCAAGTATTAATAATTTACCCTCAGTCTATAGTCCAAAAAA
>NW_006401362.1:1913-7610 GCF_000299155.1 Elephantulus edwardii
TTTTCTGTATACCAAAAGATAAATGTAAGGGAGATAATGTCACAAGTGACAGAGTCATGTCATGAGTACCTGAACCATAAGTCTTATTGATTGGTAATAAGGTAATCACTGGTGATTATCCAAAATTTAAGTAAGTTGTTCCAGTAATATTTCTAACTATATTAGTTCTGTTACCAAAGATGATTCGGTTATTCTAAGAATCCTCCTCTTGTTATGACATCGGTAAAGTTAAATGATATTTGGTATGATAATAATGCTTGCAAATTTTAAAAGAGTTATATAAGTTATCATTAAGAACCAAGAGAGCTGTAGGACTTGTTATTGTAGAAATTGTTTCTCTTATCCCTATGATTGCTGCCGTCTCTACTTCTGCTGTAGCTTCAACACAAGAAGTCCACACGGCTATGTTTTTAATTGGGTTAGTGTATATTGTGACAAAATTTAAAGCAAAAGAATGTATAATCAATCAATTATGGCCTAAAAGATAAGGGGACATGGTCAAAGACCAGTCACTCCTTTTGGAGGCCCTTCATAGGCTTTCTTTTGCTTATTTCTTTTGGCCCCTGGGCAATTGAGAGGCTTAGACGCCTTATCAAGCAGCAGGTCGAATCCATAGACTCCCTTCCCGTACAAGTCCGTTATCAAAGACTGCAAATGGCCAATACAGAAAATCCTTGATGATACAGGCTAATAAACCGGGCAACCAGAGACGGGTAAGAGACACCGGCCCCTGTTTCAACCTAAGACAGGCGCCCCGCCATAGCTGCTGGGTTAGCCCATGACGAGTAAGATCAGTAGGTGCGGTGTCCAACCTAAGACAGGCGCCAGTTTCATACACGGTCAAACAGGGGAGCACCAAATGTAATCCTGTTGCGCTTTTGCAGTCTTCAAATAATTATTAAAACAGGGAGGATCTGTTGGAGACTGCTAGTTCAACCTAGCTGAAGTCATTTTGTAATTCTCTAAGGACATGTTGCCCCACCCTGGAAGGATAGGTTTCCGTTTACTGGGATCACCCTGCTAAGTTTCTGTTTACCAGATAACTTTCAGCATACTGAAAACGACATGTTATTCTCCCCCATAGCGCATACTTCTCCTCCCCCTATTGTGGATATATATATATATATATACTGTGAGTGCTTTCAGTAAAATGGAGACTTGATCGGAGATTCAACTTGTCTTCCTGCTTTTTGTGCCTCCTGTCCCCCCCCCCCATTCTCGTTCTTCCCCTCCTAGGGTCACCGTTGAAGATCCCCGTGGGTGTGGGCACTGGAGGACCGTACCTGAACCAAAAGCCCCTTAAATGTTTAATCGTACTGATACACTTGAACAAGGAAATAATCTGTCAGTTTGGAGGTATTTTATTGGGTTGGTTGGTTGGTTTTAGTTTATTGTTTGGTTTTTGCTTGTTTACTTGTTGTGTGCCATCAAATCTGATCTGACTTGCACAAGAAGAGACTACCCCTCCTTCTCCCGTGAAGCACCTGATGGATTCAAACTGCGCGGCTTTGGAATTGCAGTGCAGCTTCTTGCCACTAAGCCACCAGAACTCCCTTAATCTGTCAGTTTTTATTAGCCACCAGAAAGAACAAATGAAGTTTGAGTTTTGGAAACCTGAGCAGATCAGAAGGATACCTGCAGCAGACCTCAGTGGCTGCTACCTGAACATCCTCACCTTGAAAATCTTTGCCCTAACAAAGGACTAATTGTTGATGTCTTCTTTGCACTCGAAAAATGATAGGACATTTCATCCTTCAAGTATGAAAGGACTCATGGCAGAAGATCAGGGTATGGCTTAACACGGCCTCCTTCTGACCATAGTCTCTGTATATCTCACCAAGTGCCTGAGTGGAACCAGGGCACATTACCAGGTAAACAAGGTTAACATGTTGTGGTGTTGTTGTTATGTGTCATCAGGTCACTTGTGACTCATAGCGACCCTACGTACAATCCACTGAACCCTGCCCCATCCTGAGCCAGTCTCACTGACTCTGACACACTTACCCCCATTACCCTAGTCACTGAGACAATCTACCTCATCGAGGTCTTCCTCTCCTGCACCATCCCTCTATCCGAGCATGATGTCCTTCTCCAAGGATAGGTCCTTCCTGGCATTGTGCCCAAAGTATGTGAGATGGAGCTTTAAAATCGTAGCCTCCAAGGAACAGACTGGTTTCACCCTCTCCAGGTTCCCTTAGCAGTCCATGGTATATTCAGTACTCTTCCCCAGCATTATAACCCAAAGGCATTGATCCTTCTTCCGTCATCCTTAATCATTGTCCAGCTCTCTGATGCATAACAAGTAATTGCAAAGACCATGGCCTGGGTCAGGTGCACCTTAGACTCTAGACTGACATTATTGCTTTGTAGCAAACAATTCCACATGAGTTTTATATTTTGTGATATCTTTGGGTACACACATGATACACACACTATATGATAGTAATACCAGAGGCTGTATGGTATTTCATCTCATGTACCTTGGGCTTGTTGTCAGAGGGGAAGTGCTTGGGGAAAGACGTCATGCTTAGAAAAGAAACAAAAGAGAGGAAGCCTTTCAATGAGATAAACTGACACAATGACGACAACAATGGGCTTAGACTTGATGGAGAGTGTGAAGATGCTGCAGGATAAGGCAAGGTTCAGACCTGTGCTTCACAGAGTCTCTGTGTCAGAGGTGACAGAGGGCATCTAACATCTACGTTTCTGGAGGCCAGAGATCTGAAATGAAACCCGCTGCTGGACTCTAAAGGCTCAGAAGAGGACTTTTCTGGGCCTCTTCCACCCAATGCGAGTAGAGGGCGCTCTTTGTCAGGCATCGTGGCCCCATCATTCCACCCTCTCCATTGTCCCCTGGCCTTCTTCCCTCTGTGTGTCTGTCTCTGTGGCTTCTTTTCTTATAAGGACACCAGTCACATTGGAGGAGAAACCATTCTAATCCAGTATGACCTCATTTAAGGTGATTACATCTTCAAAGACCTTATTCCCAAATAAGGTAGCAAGATTAAGATAACAAGATTATCTTTTTGACAGACATATTTCAACCCCTGACAGTGTCTGAAACCACAGAGCACACCAGCTCCAACCAGATGACATTGAACTTACAGCTGAATGAGAAATAAACCTCACTCTGGTTTCATGTGGTGGTTTTGGGTTCTTCACACCCACAGTTGAACTTACATCTAATTAGTACACAAACTCAAATGAGAGCAAGTTCTAAACGGAAGGGGAAATATTTAGAACTTTTTCCAGCCACCAGATCAAATCTCTAAAAACACCAAGTATTTCTCGAAACAATCTTTTTTTTTTTTTGAAAAGCAGATTCCACACAGTCAAACAAAATACACACTGAGCAAATATTTAATGTCTTTGTTTTGAAAAGAGGGGAAAATAAATTGTGATGTGGTCATACAATGGAACATTCCACAGAACTGAAACAAGGCAAAGTGATGTCATGCCATGGGGATGGCGGTCATAGACGCAGCTGTTGTTGTTATGTATGTGCCTGTAAACCAGCTTCTGCTACTGAGACCCAATGTATAGCAAAACAAAACGGTGCCTGGTCCTGAACAAACTCACAAAAGCCCGTGTTCGAGCCCATTTTTAAAGCCACTCATAGAGGATCTACTTTTTCACTGATTTCTTCTTAACCCAGATGTCAAACCAGTTAGGTCATGGCCGGTGAAGTAAATTTGGAACCAACCTGAATTTTCACAATCTGGGTGATCAGAAATTTTAACACGAGCAGGAAAATAGATAGGTCCTAACGCTGGAATGGAAGACTGGGAAGAGACTGGATCCATGCAGGAGCCTGATTTAAGAGACTGGATCACGGCCAGGACTGTAGAGAAACACATTCAAAGAAACAAAGTCAGCTGCCATCTTTGAGCTAGGCATCACGGTTTCCAACTTTCCTGGTCCAGAGTTTTGATTGTGATATAATTGACACCATTGTTTCCCAAGGAGAAGATTAAGCTTCTACCAGGCCATCAACCCAGAACTTTCTCATTCTAATTAGTAATCCAGTTACTCCAAATTTTCCAAATGTCTATGAACTTTGAGAAATGAAGAGTTGTAGAAAGGCTTCAGGTGTTTTGTTCATAGGGTTCTCATGCATCGTGCTTGACTTGACTGCAATCAACAACAACAACAGGTCCGTTAGAATTTCATTTTGTTAGCCATGACTGAAATGGAAAGGGTGGATTCAAAACTGTCTATCAAGAGTGACATCAAACGCTTACATAGGACATGTCTCGGTGAACATGTGCCGCTGTAACAGAGATACCACAAGTGGCTGGTTTTAACAAACAGAAATTTAGTTTCTCACTCTTTGGGAGACAAGGAGTCCAAATTCAGGATGCCAGCTTCAGCGGAAGGTCAGGTTGTTCTCTATCAGCTGTGGAGGAAAGGCTTTGTTTCCTTCAGCAACGGTTAGCCAGGTGTTCCCTGGAGCTGTCCCAAGGAGCTTCCTCATGTAGAAATCTGAATCCAGAGGATGCTACATTCCTCCTCATAGAGCCCAGTCTCCTAAATGATCTGTTTTTAATAAAAGCCCCCACCTGACTCTGAGAGGTCAGAAAAGTCTTTCTTTAAAAAATAAATAGTCCAGCTCTGAGTGGGGGGCCGGGGAAAGTGGGCTAGATTTGGAACAGGGTGGGGCGAATTGCTAGAATGAGAAAAAGGTAAACTTAATAAAGTCCAGAATGGGGATATTCTAGTAGTGGGTCCAGATAAGGAAAAGGAGAAAAACGGCTAGCCGCAAGGAAGGATGCAGGCGGCAGAGCCAGAACCCGGCGGATTCCAGAACGCCCGCGGGCGTTGCGGTCGCTGCGCAGGGGCGGGGCGATTACGTCCTAGAGCGGTTCCCAGCATTCGTAGCAGCGGAGGGGGCGGTCCAGAGTATAAAAGCGGCTGCCGCAGGGAGCCTCACTCCTTCCCATCGTTCTTCTTCAGCCACGCGGTTTACTTGCCGGCTGAGTGCCCAACTCAGCCTCTTGTCTTCGCCGACTAAGCCGCCGCCGCCTCCCGCCTCCGCAAGACTTCGTGGTCGCCACCCTTCGCGGCTCTTCGCGTCCGATTCTCTCGTCTTCTTTCCGCACCAACCGCAACCAGTGACGCCATGTGGAGTTATTCGAGTGACCGAGACCGCGGCCGGGATCGAGGGTTTGGAGCGCCTCGATTTGGAGGAGGTAAGGCAGGACCATTATCTGGAAAGAAGTTTGGAAAGCCTGGAGAGAAGCTAGTTAAAAAGAAATGGAATCTTGATGAGCTGCCCAAATTTGAGAAGAATTTTTATCAAGAACACCCTCATTTGGCTAGGCGCACAGAGCAAGATGTGGAGACATACAGAAGAAGCAAGGAAGTTACAGTTAGAGGTCACAACTGCCCAAAACCCGTGCTGAATTTTTATGAGGCAAACTTCCCTGCAAATGTCATGGATGTGATTGCAAGACAGAATTTCACCGAACCTACTGCTATTCAAGCTCAGGGATGGCCAGTTGCTTTAAGTGGGTTGGATATGGTTGGAGTGGCACAGACGGGATCCGGAAAAACATTATCTTATTTGCTGCCCGCTATTGTCCACATCAATCATCAACCATTCCTAGAGAGAGGTGATGGGCCTATTTGCTTGGTGCTGGCGCCAACTCGGGAACTGGCCCAACAAGTGCAGCAAGTGGCTGCAGAGTACTGTAGAGC
>NW_006401362.1:8790-9640 GCF_000299155.1 Elephantulus edwardii
CCAACAGGTGGCATATGCATATCCTGCTACTGCAGGCGCGCCCATGATTGGCTATCCAATGCCAACAGAATACTCTCAATAAGACTTTAGAGGTGTATGTAAATGTCTGTTTTTCATAATTGCTCTTTCTGTTGTGTGTTATCAACAAGATAGTAAAAAAGAAACATGGAAAATGCAGAAATGATTGCAGGGCAGCAGTAATTATGGTGCACTTTTTCACTATTTAAGTTGGATATTTCTCTCCATTCCTGAAACAATTTCTAGGGTTTTTTTTTTTACTAGAAAATGCAGGCAGTGTTTTCACAAAAATAAAAAATAAATGTACAGTGATTTGAAATACAATAAATGAAGGCAATGCATGGCCTTCCAATAAAAAAAATATTTGAAGACTGAAAATAAATAAATAAATAGTCCAGAATGAAGGCTGCATAGTGGAGTGGACCTGGGGGGGAAGGATTGTAAAACAATGAAATAATTTTTCTTTCACTTTTCAAAGAGAAGAGTGTACTGGGGTGGGGGTTGGGCAGGGAGAAAAGTGCAACAATGAATGAATGGAAATCCAAAGCAAATTTGCATTAAAAGTAATTAAAAAATGATTCTTTCAAAAAATAAAATTTTTTATGTTGGTATGTTTACAAAATTTGTATACAATGTTTTTCATGTTGTTCTTCATTCACATTGTGTTTTATACATCATTCTAATTCATTTCTTTTTATAAATTTAATCATCATTGAACTATACTCATCATGGCCCTGTCTTTCCAGATCCCTGCAGAATCTTTCCCATTTCCTTTACCTACTCCACCTTCCCTCCATCAAATTGTGTGACCCTATGATTTCTGCCCAGCCCA
>NW_006401363.1:0-4048 GCF_000299155.1 Elephantulus edwardii
TTAATAATAATTTACAAAAAAAGAATATAAGAATTCCCACCACTAGACTGGTAAACCACAGCATCTTTCAAAAGATTGAAGCTATCAACAATTTCATCTTACTTGGATCGATAATCAATATTCTTCATACCTGGAGATCAGGAGATGTATACCACTGAAAAAGTATACAATCAGGGAACATTTCAAATTATTGAGGAACAATGATGTATCAGTTTGAAGACTAAGGTGTACCTGATGTAGGGTGTGTCTTTTCAATCACTTGCTGTACATCTGAAAACTGGACAATGAATAAGGATGACAAAAGAACTTATGCCTTTGAGCTGGGGTGTTGGAGGAGAATATCCCATGGACTGCCAAAAGTACAAACAGATATGTCTTAGAAATAGTGCAGCCAAGGTACTCTTTGGAAGCAAAGATGATGAAGCTTCTCACATACTTTGGGCATGTTGCTAAGACTATTCCTTGGAGAGGGCCATAAAGTTTGGAAAGGTAGAGAATCAGCAAAGGAGTGGAAGATCCTTAAACAGAAGGATTGACACAATGACTACAGCAAAGGGCTTAAACATGTCAGAAATAATGAGGATGACACAGGATAGGAAAAAGTTCAGATCTGTTATTCATGGGATTGTTTTGAGTCGTGCTCAGCTTGATAGAACCTAACAATATTAAGCAACTTCTTAGAATATGTGAGGTCTTCCAGAAAGCAAACACTCTTAGCACATAAAGGGCTCCTTCTGGACATTACAGAAAAGGATAATACCCAATGGAGGACTAACAAATCAATTTCACATATGTGCCTAAGAGCCCAAGACATCTGCTGACTGAAGTGAAAAAGTCACTAAAAGAGAACTTTTACTAAAAGAGATAGTAAGAATACTAGTAGTTAAGATCATCCTTCACTGCTTAATATGCAGGAGTCTCCAGAGTGATAATGGCCTTCATTTAAGATGTTGGTCACTCAGGAGGTCTCCCAAACCCTTGCTTTACATTTCACCTGCATTGTTCCTGGAGACCTCAATCTGCAGGAAAAGTAGAGAGAAAAAAAATGAACATCTGAAAATCCATCTAAGAATAACTCAGGAAACTCAAGTGGCCTGGAATAAACTATTAGCCATAACTTTACTACAAATAAGGAGCACCCTCCAAAAAATTGGATTTCATCTCTATGAAATGTTATGTAAAAGGCTGTTCTTTTTTTTGAAAGGCTGTTCTTAATCATTACTTTTTTTTATATTCAAACAGCTAGCTTGATGCAAGAGATTTCTATCCCTGTCCAAATTTCAACATACTCTTAACCAATTTTTGTTGTTGTTGATTGCCATCAAGTTGAGTACGATTTATAGCATGACCCCATGCAAAAAATACCTGAAACCTTTCTATAACTATCATCATTTATCTAAGTTCATAGAGTTTACAGAGGCATGTTGTTTAGGAAGTGGATGCCACTTCTGCTTCCACTATTACTTGTTGTTGTTTAACGCCGTCGAGTCGTAGATGACTCATAGCGACCCAATGAACGAACAGCTGGAGTACTGTTCCTACATAGAGTTTCCAGAGGCAAGCCATTTTGGAAGTGGACGCCGCTCCTGCTTCCAGGCTTGATTTAGTCGGGAAGCTCCAGCCAACACCGTCCAACATGGGTGCCCATTAACAAGATTGGCAAATCACAGTCACAGGCTTTAGCATCACAGCAACCATGGGTTACCTCTGTACAGCAACGCACAGACAAGTGTTATACCACCTAGAGGAAGGTTTGACAGGAAGACAATTTGAAATTAAGCCCTCGGGGTTCAAACCCTAGGCCCAGGCTGCCTAGCCTCACTCCAGGGACAGAGCAAACCTGCACGTCAAACACATTTCCATAAAGCAGTCTAGTCCAAAAGCTTGCCATGATTCCTGCAGTCCCACCAGCAGGCTCCTGCCTTCTGGCAAGGAGGGCTTCCCACGAGCCTGTGAAGGCGCCAGGCAAACCAGGACCACCATGGCCACTTCCTTCCCAGCTTCCTTCGGCTTAAGGCCGCCAGGCTGGCGAGAGTCACTCCAGGGACAGAGCAAACCTGCACGTCAAACACATTCCCGGAAAAGCAGTCCAGTCCAAAAGCTTGCCACGATTAGTGCACTCCCACAACGAGGCTCCTGCCTTCTGGCAAAGAGAGCTTCCCCGGAGCCTGTGAAGGCGCCAGCCAAATGAGAAACAACATGTCCGTTTCCTTCCATGCTTTCTTCTGCTTAAGGCCGCCTCCGAGTTCAAACTCTACGCCCACGCTGGCTAGCCTCACTCCAGGGACAGAGCAAACCTGCACGCCAAACACATTCCCAGAAAAGCAGTCCAGTCCAAAAGCTTACCACCACCAGGCTCCTGTCTTCTGGCAAGGAGGGCTTCCCACGAGACTGTGAAGGCGCCAGCCGAAACAGGAACAACATGGCTGATTCCTTCCCAGCATTCTTCGGCTTACGGCCACCTCCTGGTTCAAACCGTACGCCCAGCCTGGCTAACCTCACTCCAGGGACAGAGCAAACATGCACGTCAAACATATTCCCGGAAAAGCAGTCCAGTCCAAAAGCGTACCATGATTACTGCATTCCCACCACCATGCTCCTGCTTTCTGGCAAGGAGAGCTTCCCATGAGCCTGTGAAGGCACCAGCCAAACGACAAACAACATGGCTGCTTCCTTCCTGGCTTCCTTCGGCTTAAGGCCACCTCCTGCTTCAAACCCTAGGCCCAGGCTGGCCAGCCGCACTCAAGAGACAGAGCAAACCACCACGTCAAACGCATTCCCGAAAAGCAGCCCAGTCCAAAAGCTTGCCACGATTCCTGCACTCCCAGCACCAGGTTGCTGCCTTCTGGCAAGGAGAGCTTCCCACGAGCCTGTGAAGGCGACAGCCAAACCAGGAACAACATAGCCGCTTCGTTCACAGCTTCCTTCGGCTTAAGGCTGCCTCCTGCTACAAAACCTAGGCCCAGGCTGGCTAGCCTCACTCCAGGGACAGAGCAAACCTGCACGTCTAACACATTCCCGGAAAAGCAGTCCAGTCCAAAAGCTTGCCACGATTCCTGTAGTCCCACCACCAGTCTCCTGTCTTCTGGCATGGAGAGCTTCCCAAGAGCCTGTGAAGGCCTGAGCCAAACCAGGAACAACATGGCCGCTTCTTTCCCAGCTTTCTTCGGCTTAAGGCCGCCTCCTGGTTCAAACCCTAAGCCCAGGCTGGCTGGACTCACTTCAGGGACAGAGCAAACCTGCACATCAAACACATTCCCGGGAAAGCAGTCCAGTCCAAAAGCTTGCCATGGTTCCTGGACTCCAACCACCAGGCTACGGTCTTCTGGCAATTAGAGCTTCCCACGTGCCTGTGAAGGCTCCAGCCAAACCAGGAACAACATGGCCGCTTCCTTCCCAGCTTCCTTCGACTTAAGGCCACCAGCTGGTTCAAACTCCAGGCCCAGACTGGCTAGCCTCACTCCAGGAACAAAGAGAACAAGCACGTCAAACACATTCCCGGAAAAGCAGTACGGTCCAAGAGCTTGCCACGATTCCTGAATTCCCACCACCAGGCTCCTGCCTTCTGGCAAGGAAGCTTCCCAGGATCCTGTGAACGTGAAAGCCAAACCAGTAGCAACATGGCTGCTTCCTTCCCAGCTTCCTTCCCCTTACGGCCGCCTCCTAGTTCAAACCCTAGGCTCAGGCTGGTTAGCCTCACTCCAGGGACAGGGCAAAACTGCATGTCAAACAGAATCCCGGGAAAGCCGTCCAGTCCAAAAGCTTGCCACGATTCCTGCACTCCCACCACCAGGCTCCTGCCTTCTGGCAAGGAGAGCATCCCACGAGCCTGTGAAGTCGCCAGCCAAACCAGGAACAACATGGCGACTTCCTTCCAAGCTTCTCAGGCTTAAGGCCGCCACCTTGTTCAAACCCTAGGCCCAGGCTAGCACGCCTCACTCCAGGGACAGAGCAAACTTGCACGTCAAACACATTCCCGGAAAAGCAGTCCAGTCCAAAAGCTTGCCACGATTCTTGCAGTCCGACCACCAGTCTCCTGTCTTCTGGC
>NW_006401363.1:4463-9062 GCF_000299155.1 Elephantulus edwardii
TAGGCCCAGGCTGGCTAGCGTCCCTTCTGGAACATGGAAAACTTGCACGTCAAACACATTCCCGGAAAAGCAGTCCAGTCCAAAAGCTTGCCACGGTTCCTGGACTCAAACCACCAGGCTCCTGCCTACCGGCAAGGAGAGCTTCTCTCGTGCCTGTGAAGGCTCCAGCCAAACCAGGAACAACATGGCCGCTTCCTTCCCAGCTTCCTTCGGCTTAAGGCTGCCTCCTGGTTCCAACCCTAGGCCCAGGCTGGCTAGCCTCACTCCACAGACAGAAGAAATCAGCACGTTAAACACATTCCTGGAAAAGCAGTACAGCACAAACGCTTGCCACGATTCCTTCACTCCCACAACCAGGCTCCTGCCTTCTGGTAAGAAGAGCTTCCCACGAGCCTTTGAAGGTGCCAGCCAAAGCAGGAAAAACATGGCCACTTCCTTCCCAGCTTTCTTCGGCTTAAGGCCACCGCCTGGTTCAAAGCCTAGGCCCAGGCTGGCTAGACTCACTCCAGGGACAGAGCAAATGTTCACGTCAAACACATTCCCAAAAAAGCAGTCCAGTCCAAAAGCTTGCCACAATTCCTGCACTCCAACCACCAGGCTCCTGCCTTCTGGCCTGGACACTTTTCCAGGAGCATTTGAAGGATATAGCCAAACCAAGAACAACATGGCCGCTTCATTGCCAGCTTTCTTCGCCTCAAGGCTCCATCCTGATTCAAACCCTAGGCCCAGGCTGGGTAGCCTCACAACAGGGACAGAAAAATTTGCACGTCAAACACATTCCCGGAAAAGCAGTCCAGTCCAAAAGCTTGCCACGATTCCTGCAGTCGCACCACCAGTCTCCTGTCTTCTGGCATGGAGAGCTTCCCAAGAGCCTGTGAAGGCCTCAGCCAAACCAGGAACAACATGGCCGCTTCTTGCCCAGCTTCCTTCGGCTTAAGGCCACCTCCTGGTTCAAACCCTAGGCCCAGGCTGGCTGGACTCACTCCAGGGACAGAGCAAACCTGCACATCAAACACATTCCCAGAAAAGCAGTCCAGTCCAAAAGCTTGCCATGGTTCCTGGACTCCAACCACCAGGCTCCTGCCTTCTGGCAATTACAGCTTCCGACGTGCCTGTGAAAGCTCCAGCCAAACCAGGAACAACATGGCCACTTCCTTCCCAGCTTCCTTCGGCTTAAGGCCGCCAGCGGGTTCAAGCTCCAGGCCCAGGCTGGCTAGCCTCACTCCAGGAACAAAGAGAACAAGCACATCAAACACTTTCCCGGAAAATCAATACAGTCCAAGAGCTTGCCATGATTCCTGAACTCCCACCACCCGGCTCCTGCCTTCTGGCAAGGAAGCTTCCCAGGATCCTGTGAACACGAAAGCCAAACCAGAAACTACATGGCACCTTCCTTCCCAGGTTCCTTGCCCTTAAGGCTGCCTCCTGGTTCAAACCTTAAGCCCAGTCTGGGAAGCCTAACTCCAGGGACAGAGCAAACCTGCACGTCAAACACATTCCCGGAAATGCAGTCCAGTCCCAAGCTTGACACTATTCCTGTACTCCCACCTCCGGGCTCCTGCCTTCTGGCAAGGAGAGCTTCCCACGAGCCTGTGAAGGCACCAACCAAACCAGGAACAACATGGCCGCTTCCTTCCCAGCTTCCTTTGTCTTAAGGCCACCTCCTGGTTCAAACCCTAGGCGCAGGCTGGCTAGCCTCACTCCAGGGACAGAGCAAAACTGCACGTCAAACACATTCAAGGAAAAGCAGTCCAGTCAAAAAGCTTGCCATGATTCCTGCACTCCCACCACCAGGCTCCTGCATTCTGTCAAGGGGAGCTTCCCACGAGCCTGTTAAGTCGCCAGCCAAACCAGGTACAACATGGCCGCTTCCTTCCCAACTTCCTTCGGCTTAAGGCCGCCTCCTGGCTCAAACCCTAGTCCCAGGCTGGCAAGCCTCACTCCAGGGACAGAGCAAACCTGCACGTCAAACACATTCCAAAAAAAAGCAGTCCGGTCAAAAAGCTTGCCACGATTCCTGCACTCCCACCACCAGGCTCCTGCCTTCTGGCAAGGAGAGCTTCCCACGAGCCTGTGAAGGCGCCAGCCAAACCAGGAACAACATGGCCGCTTCCTTCCCAGCTTTCTTCGGCTTAAGGCCATCAATTGGTTCAAACCCTAGGCACAGGCTGGCTAGCCTCACTCCAGGGACAGGACAAAACTGCACGTCAAACACATTCCCAGAAAAGCAGTCTAGTCAAAAAGCTTGCCATGATTCCTGCACTCCCACCACCAGGCTCCTGCATTCTGTCAAGGGGAGCTTCCCATGAGCCTGTTAAGTCGCCAGCCAAACCAGGAACAACATGGCCGCTTCTTTCCCAGCTTTCTTCGGCTTAAGGCCGCCTCCTCGTTCAAACCCTAGGCCCAGGCTGGCTAGCCTTACTCCTGGGACAGAGCAAAACTGCACGTCAAATACATTCCCAGGCAAGCAGTCCAGTCCAAAAGCTTGCCATGATTCCTGCACTCCCACCACCAGGCTCCTGCCTTCTGTCAAGGAGAGCTTCCCACGAGACTGTGAATGCGCCATCCAAACCAGGAACAACATGGCCGCTTCCTTCCCAGTTTCTGTCGGCTTAAGGATGCTTCCTGGTTCAAACCCTAGGCCCAGGCTGGCAAGCCTTACTCCAGGGACAGAGCAAACCTGCACATCAAACAAATTCCAGGAAAAGCAGTCCAGTCAAAAAGCTTGCCACAATTCTTGGACTCCCACCACCAGCATCCTGCCTTCTGGCAAGGAGAGCTTCCCATGAGCCTGTGAAGGCGCCAGCCAAACCAGGAACAACATGGCTATTTCCTTCCCAGCTTCCTTCGGCTTAAGCCCGCCTCCTGGTTCAAACTCTAGTCCCAGGCTGGCAAGCCTCACTCCAGGGACAGAGCACACCTGCACGTCAAACACATTCCCGGAAAAGCAGTCCAGTCAAAAAGCTTCCCACAATTGGTGCACTCCCACCACCAGGCTCCTACCTTCTGGCTAGGAGAGATTCCCACCAGAATGTGAAGGCGCCAGCCAAACCGAGGACAACATGGCCACTTCCTTCCCAGCTTACTTGGTCTTAAGGTTACCTCCTGGTTCAAACCCTAGGCCCAGGCTCGCTAGCCTCACTCCAGCGACAGAGCGTCAAACACATTCCCAGAAAAGCAGTCCAGTCAAAAAGCGTGTCACGATTACTGCACTCCCACCACCATGCTTCTGCCTTCTGTCAAGGAGAGCTTCCCACTAGCCTGTGAAGGCGCCAGCCAAACCAGGACTATAATCTGTGAAACCATTTTGGAAATTATTCTGACACAAGCAGATTCTTATCAATCTCAAGCTTAAAGTTGAGCTATTCAAATGCCACTTGAAAAGCCATAAAGTATAATAGTTTGTGATCTTGAAGAGGAACACATTTGTATTTTATAAGCCATTAGGCTGGCAGACAGACAATAAATCGTCATTTTCCTTCTGAGGAAAAACTCAGTGAAAATAAATTCAATGAGGCAAATATGGAAGGAAACCTTTACTCACAAATGTTATTCCCTAGGAGGAAGTTATCCTAACATGGGGAAAATTAGGTAAGCAATTAATGAGAGGAGAATATAATAAGAATAAAATTTAGAATATAATTGTAGAATATAATGAGAGGAACTATAAAAGTACCTCTAATGGAAAAAGACATGGAACATCATTAAGTAGAGATGCTGTTGTTGTTATGTGCCATCGAGTCGCTTGCGACTCATAGCAACCCTATGTACAAAGCCCTAAACCCTGCTCTATCCTGTGCCAATCTCACTGCCTCTGACACATCCATCGTGACTACCCCAGTCACTGAATCAATCCACCTCATAGAGGTTCTTCCCCTCCTACGCTGTCCCTCCACTCTGCCCAGCATGATGTCCCTCTCCAAAGATCTGTCTCTCCTTACAACATGTCCAAAATATGTCAGACGAAGCCCCAGAATCCTTGCCTCCAAGGAGCAGCCTGGTTAAACCCTCTCTAGGATGAATCTATTTGTTTTCTTGGCAGTCCATGGTACATTCAGTACTCTTCTCCAGCACCAAAGCTCAAAGGCATCAATTCTCCTTCTATCCTCCCTAGTCATTGTCCAACTCTCTGATGCATGACAAGTGATTGCAAAAACCATGACAAGCCCCAAGGCGGAGCCTAAACCGGTTGGGAAGGAACAAATCAAGAGTCAGAGGGAAGCAGCTGAGGCCAGGCACCACAGAGGACCTCTACAATAGCTTCTGACAAGCCTCCAGGTAACAAGCCCCAAGGCAGAGTCTAAACAAGGTTGTAAAGGAACAAATCAAGAGTCAGAAGGAAGCAGCTGAGGCCAGGCACCACAGAGGACCTCCACAATAGCTTCTGACAGGCCTCCAGGTAACAAGCCCCAAGGCGGAGCCTAAGTAAACATGTTGTTGTTGTTGTTGTTGTTATGTGCCCTCGAGTCCTTTACGACTCATAGCAACCCTATGCACAACAGCCCTAAACCCTGCTCTATCCTGCGCCAACCCCACCGCCTCCGACACACCCATCCCGATTACCCCAGTCACCGAATCAATCCATCTCATAGAGGGTCT
>NW_006401364.1:0-752 GCF_000299155.1 Elephantulus edwardii
GGTAACCATTATGGTATTTGACATGACTATGGGATAGTGTTGAGCATCACAGCAACTCCAAGTTGCTCAGTACAGCAAATAGATAAATGATTGCTGTGTCTTTTAAGGGATATTCTATTAAAATTAATACATTTTTAATAAATTAATAAATCCTACAGGATTTTAAATCCACGCCCTTGAGCAGGGCTCCACCCTTACCCTTAGTCTAAGGTTCAAGGGCCACCTGCTTTTGAGGGGAGACAAAGGACCCCAAAAAGGACCCCAGAAACTTCCCTTGCCTGACTGCCATCCAGATGAAACCACCATTGAGAGGACCGCCAGCCAGCCAGCTGACTTACTATATTAAAATCTAGTCTTTCATCAGAGCTGTAATTTGAGAGCTATTTTCCTTAAAATATACTTTTTAAAATAGCTAATGGCAAAAGCAATTACATGCTCTTTGTTGGACTCTCATGGCTGTTTTTATTTCTGAGATTTTTGCCAAAACATCTTATTGGCGTTTATTTTATTCGTTGAGAAGGACAGACGATATCTCCGAGAGATTGCTATTCTCCAAGAGAGTACTGTTCTTCGGGAGAAATTATTTTTACTTCAGACTGGTTCATCTGACCTTTCCTCTGTTTCCTAATCAGAAGAGTCAAAACGTAACAGCTATGCAGTTTGCTGTTGTTCAGGTTTGGAGGTTATTGTAAAAATTGTCAGCTCCTCCTGCAGCTATGAACCTGCTGCTATTCATAGTTTGGTTTTTTTTT
>NW_006401364.1:4672-6420 GCF_000299155.1 Elephantulus edwardii
GGGTTGGGAGCCACGAGACTCACCCATTTCTCCTTGGGAATCCTTGAATTCCTGTTGTTGGGCCTCGATCTTCACTGAGGGCCAGTCATCAACTGTTTGAGTGTTCAATTATCAATAAGCCGAAGTCTTTGGAAGGCCATAATGGCCCTGCTTTAAGTGGTTCGCTCCTCCCGCAGCTCACCACGCTGTCTCTGCCTCCGCCGCCATCTTGGATCCCCTATTCATAGGTTTTTAAGAACCCATTATTTTTTAAAAAATGACCAATCCTGCTTCCTTTGTAATCTCTTAGTCTGGAAGTTTTGCAGAAATCTGCCTACCATGAAAGACCCTCCCAGATTTGAAAAGCCAATTTTGTAACTTCTAGAATCTCAGCAACATGCAAGCCACCACTATATGAAACCAATAGACAAGTGGTGGTATTCTCGAGTGTATCTTGCTTGCTGAAAGTGAAGAGGATGTGAATTTACTGGAGACAATGAAAGATTATATAACCTTCAGTATGGACATAAAAAACATCAAGAAAACAGAAATGACAATGGGACAAATGCTCAACAGCATGATGAAAGGAGAAAAGAGTGAAGTTGTCCACAAGTTAATTTTACATGGATCCTCAACCAACACCCATGGAAGCAGCAGTTAAGAAATCAAAAGGGGTATTTCAGTAGGCGAATGTTTGGTCAAGGACTTCTTTAAAATGGTCAAGATCAAGGACATCTTAAATCTCAAGATGACCTAAGTCAAGCCATGACATTTTCACTGGCATCATGTGAAAGCTGCACAATACAGATTAAAAAAGAAATGACGCTTTTGAATTTTGTTGGTGAAAAGTATTGAATATACCACTGGGGAGGGGGAAAAATCTTTCTTGGAAGAAGTGCGGCTGGAGTGCTCCTTAGATGATGGTGATGAGACTTGGTGTCACACTTAGGGCGTGTTATCAGGAGGGGTCAGTCCCTGGAAAAGAACATTCTGCTTGGCAATGTCCACGAGGAGGAAGACCCTCAAGCAGATAGTTTGATCCAGTGAGTCCAACCATGGACTTACACACAGTGCGGAATCTGAGGATGGCCCATAATTGGTCAGGGTCTTGTACTGTTGTACATAGGACACTTTGTTGTGTTAGGTGTTCTCTAGTGTGACTCGTAGTGTCCTTATGAACAATGAATCTAAACCCTGTGCCATCCTTCCCTTCTGTAATATACTTGAGCCTATTGCTTCAGTCCCTGTGCCAATCCACCTTGCTGAGGGACCTTCCACATTTCCAAGCATGATATCCCTGTCCAAGGAATAGCTTCTCCTAATAAAATGCCCAGAGTATGTGACACGAGGCTTTGCCATCCTTGCCTCTAAGTAGCACTCTGCTTGAGCCAGAGTCAACTTGAAGAGCAACAATAGCAACCACTGCCTGTGTACTCTATATGGAGAGAAAGTGTCAAGATGAACTGGGAGCCTGACTCCGTATATCTTTACTCTAAATTCTGTGTTTCTATCCCAAGCGAATTAATTTCCATTTCTTCTTTTTTTTTTTTTAAGTTTATGACCAAGTGTTACCCTTTTCTGTTTGTGGTTGAGGATTTTTGGTGAAGCTTTTTGTTTTATAGTTCTTGATCCATGTAACTGGGTACTAGGGGGAAAGGACATTCTCCTAAGCATTTTTGTCTCATCATTTTAATGTAGAAATTAATGAAGACATGCTGTGTCAGACGTGGTATGTAATTCATCTAGTATAACATATATTTTAGAAAGGT
>NW_006401364.1:7313-8377 GCF_000299155.1 Elephantulus edwardii
ATAGTAGAAGTCAGATAAGGAACCTCACTCTTTTTAAATTGGCACTATTTAAGATTTTACTTACAGGTTTTTGTAATAGTCCTTAAATGTGTGTGTTTTGTTCATGCTAAGAGATTATTTAGATATAAAATATGTTAAAATAAAGGAAGATGTCCTTTCACTTTTTTGCTGTATGCAGCTATTTTCTTGTATAGATATTATGCTTTTGAATTGAAAATGCTGATTTTTCAGATTGAAGGTATATTAAGAACTTTTTGGTAATGATTTGTCTTCATTCACTGATTTTAGCCCTGTTAGTCATAAAACAATTACTTGTCTTTTTTTAGTTAACATAAATCATGTTTAAGGATCTGAAGTAAGAAAACTATGGTTTAATAAAGCTTATCTAAAATTTAACAGATTTATTATTAATGTTAATTGTGGATTTTGTGTGTGGTATTTGTAAATAAAAATTTCAGGTTTTGAAAAGGCTCCATGTTATTCTCCCACACACACTAACACACACGTACTCCTCCTTGCCATTGAGTCATATCTGACAAATAGCAACATTATACACTGTATAAGACATAGTACAAACACACTGTTGGGTTTCAAAGGCTGTATCCACTTCCTAAGTGGCATGCCTCTGGAGACTCTGTGAACTTTGAGAAATGTCAATAGTTGTAGACAGGCCTTTTGTTCATGGGGTCACTATGAGTTGTGCTCAATTCAAAGGCAATCAACAACAACAGCAACAGCAATCTTTATGAAAGCTGTCATGTCTTTTTCCCTACAAAGTGGTGACTGTTGGCTTTAATTTTTGAATTTTTGTTTTTCATTTAACCACTGAGCCACCAAGGATCCTCTAATTTATATGTTTTCTTTTAATTTTTGAGTAATAAACTGAAGCATACACTCAGAACAGTTCCACATTTTTAGTTAAGTGGCATCTTAACCTCTCACAGTGAAATACAGGCTTTTAGGATAAACTACATATTTCAAGCCGGATAATCTGTTCTGCATATAGGTTGAAAAGGTATGGAGATTGGATGCATCCCTGGCAGTGTTCCCTTGCTCTGTTCTGA
>NW_006401365.1:0-1296 GCF_000299155.1 Elephantulus edwardii
ACTCTGAAACTTGCTCTTCAGCATGGTATTGTTGCTGTTGTTGTTACATGCTGTTGAGTCGCCTGCAACTCATAGCAAACTTGAGTACAACAGCCCTAAACCCTGTTCTATCTTGTCCAAAGGATGTCAGATGAAGCTTCAGAATCCTTGCCTCCAAGGAGCAGCCTGTTCTCACCCTCTCTAGAATGAACCTTTTTACTCTCCTGGCAGTCCATGGTATATTCAATACTCTTCTCCAGCACCACAGTTCAAAGACATCAATTATTTTTCTCTCATTCCTAGTCTTGTCCAGCTTTCTGATGAATAGCAAGTAATTGCAAGGACCACGGCCTGTATCAGGCACACCTTAGTCTCCAGACTGGTATCTTTGCTCTTCACTACTTTGGAGAGGTCTCTGACAGCAGAGTTCCCAGTGTAATTTGTCTTTTAATTTCCTAGCTGCTGGTATGAAGAGTGTTGATTGTGGAGCCAAGTAAATGGAAGCTGTTAACTATCTCAATCTCTTCATCATCAATCATGATGCTACCAGTTGGCCCAGTGGTGAGAATCTTTGTTTCCTTGATGATGAATTTCAATTCATATTGAAGGCTGCAGTCCTTGACCTTCTGCAGCAAGTGCTTCAGGTCCTCCTCAGTTTCAGTAAGCAAAGATGTGTCATCTGCATAACACAGATACTGATGCCATATTTCTCCTCAAAGAGTCCAACCTCCCGGCCGGCATACATCCTTCTAGATTTTGAACCATGCAGTATTTCCTTGCTCTGTTCTGATGACTTCCACCTTGTCCAAGTATAGGTTTTGCATAAGCATGATCAAGTGTTCTAGGATTCCCATTCTTCTGAGAGTTAGCCATAATTTGTTATGATCCACACAGTCAAATGCCTTTGCATAGTCAATACATCTTAAGCTAGTAGAAGTCCTCAATTTATTCATCTTTAACTGTAGTACTCATATTTAAATAATAATTGTGATAACTGGTCTTCCTTGTGTGCATATGGATAGTATTCTATCACTCATAGCATTGTACTTCATGATCAATCTTGAGGGAGGCCACTGACTGGGAAAAAGTATTCAGTAATAACATATCAGATAAGGGACTTATATCCACATATCAGATAAGGGACTTATATCCACCACAACAAGATAAAGGTAAAGAATCCAATAGAAAAATGGGCACAGGATATGAACAGGCACTTCACCAAAGACGACATTCAGATGGCTAACAAGCACATGAAGAAATGCTCAAAATCCCTAGCCCTAAGAGAGATGCGAATTAAACCAACTATGAGATATCATC
>NW_006401365.1:1396-10136 GCF_000299155.1 Elephantulus edwardii
GAAAGAATCTTTTCTTTTACTTTTCCAAGAGGGTAATGTCTGGTGGGGGGGAGCCTTGGGAGGGGACAAATCTACAACAATGAATAAATGGAAATAAAAAAAAAATGTTCTTTTTGATGGTGAGTGTGACACCATTGCTCTTCAAGTTATCATTCTAGTAGAATAGATCATATGACTGTCTGATTAATTGACCGATACCAGTCCATTTCAGTGTGTCTCGGATTGTGGGAATGACGTTAGGACAGCGCAAGGGTTAGAACTATTGTTCATGGAATTACTGTGAGTCATAGAGAAAGTTCTGATGGCCTAAGGGCTATGCTACCAAGCCAAAAGTGGGTGATTTTAATCTGGGGCCCTCAGGCCTGGTTTTAATTGGTTTTGGTCAAACATTCTTCTAAGTGGTATAGCACTGGTCTGTCCATTTGCTGTACTGAGGTAACTCATGGTTGTTCTGATGCTAAACACTGTGACACTGTGATGTGTCAAATGTGAGAATGGTTACTCATGGTGGACAGTATTTGGTGGAGCTCCCAGATAAAAACACACTTGGAAGCAGAAGTGGCATCCACTTCAAAATAGCTTGCCTCCAGAAACTCTAGAGAGGGTTAAACCAGGCTGCTCCTTGGAGACAAGGATTCTGGGGCTTCGTCTGACATACTTTGGACATGTTGTAAGGAGAGACAGGTCTCTAGAGAGGGACATCATGCTGGGTAGAGTAGAGGGACAGCGCAGGAGGGGAAGACCCTCTATGACGTGGATTGATTCAGTGACTGGGGTAATCAGGATGGGTGTGTCAGAGGTAATGAGATTGGCACAGGATAGAGCAGGCTTTAGGGCTGTTGTACATAGGGTCGCTATGAGTCGCAAACGACTCGACGGCACATAACAACAACAACAACAACTAGAAACTCTATGAACTTAGAGAAAGGATGAAAGTTATACAAGTATTCAGGTTTTTCGTTCATAGTGTCACTATGAGTTATCTACGCCTCGACGACACTTAACAACAACAGCAGCAACAACATCTCTTATGTGTTACAATTGTTTTACAACTTCCACTTCTCCTAGGTTCATATTTCTTCCATTCTGTGTTCCAATTATTAATGAATGTTTGCAGCTATTTCCCATTTTTTTAGCACCTTTCAATCTGAGGGGCTTTACTTTCCAGACTACATCTAGACATATTCCTCTGAGTTTTCATAGAGCTGTTATTTTAGAAGTAGGTGGCCAATCTTGCTTTTTAGCTTGTAAGTACATAGTCTTATAGAGCTTGAATGTTGTAGAAAGCATCAAAAGATGAAAGGAAAACACAGAGTCATTGTACCAAAAAGTATTAGTTGATACGGAATCATTTCAGGAAGTAGTATATAATCAAGAACGATAGAAGTCCAGGTTGCATTAAAGGTACCAGAAAAAAAAATAAAGCTACAGGAATAGATAGAAGATCAATTGAGGTGTTTCAGCAAACAGGTTCGTTCTTGTATGAGCTCACTTTTCTATTCAAGAAATTTGTCAGAATTACAGGAATAAAGTGGGAAAAGTATTCGAATTAACATATAAAACAAGATGCATATGAATTATTAAACTAAATAATCAACTTGCCATGTAAATTTTCATTCAAACCAATTTTTAAAAACTGATGTTTGTTTTCTAAAAAAAAAAGTAAACTTAGCAAACAGTTACCTGACTAAATTACTAAAATCCATATTTGTACCCAATCCACACACAATATAAGATGATTCAGTAGAATTTGGAATTTACTGAACAATAAGATCATTTATGTCATATGCCAATATAATCATGTTGAAGATTACTCAGAAACATCTGAAGCAGCACATACATAGAGAACTGATAAAATTTCAACCTGGGATCAGAAGAGGCTATTATTGCTGATATTAGATGGATCTTGGCTGAAAGCAGAATAATAGAAAACCATTTACCTGTGCTAAATTGACCATGCAAAGGCATTGGACTATGTAGATCATAATAAATTATGGCTAACATTAAGAAGAATAGGGATTCCAGAACACTTCATTGCGCTCATTTAAAACCTGTACATAAACCAAGAATTAGTCATTTGAGCAAAACAAGGGAATACTGCACAGTTTAAAATAAGGAAAGGTGTGTGTCAGGGTTATACATTTTCTCTATACTTATTCCATCTGCATGTTGAATAAGTAATTCAAGAAACTGGACTATATGAAGAAGAATGTGGTATCAGGATTGGCGGGAGACTCATCAACAAACTGAACTATACAGATAAGGGAAGAGGACTTGAAGTACTTATTGAAGGAGAACAAAGACTGTGGCCTGGATACAGACAGCGTGGATTACACCTGGATTAAACCTGAAGAAAATATCCTCACCACTGGACCAATAAGCAACAACATCATGACACATGGGAAAAAGACTGAAATTGTCAAGGGTTTCGTTATTGAGAAGGACGTACGCCAGGGATGTGTCCTGTCTCCATACCTTTTGAAGCTGTATACAGAACAGATCATCCGGGAGGCTGGGTTCTATGAGGAGAAATGCGGCATCAGGATTGGTGGAAGATCTATCAACAGTCTGCGTTATGCAGATGACACAACCCTGCTTGCTGAAACTGAGGAGGACCTGAAGCACTTGCTGCAGAGGGTCAAGGACTGCAGCCTTCAATATGGATTGAGGCTCAATGTCAAGAAGACAAAGATTCTCACCACTGGACCAATTGGTAGCATCAGGATGGATGGTGAAGAGATTGAGATTGTACACAGCTTTAGTTTGCTTGGCTCCATAGTCAACAGTCTTGGCACCAGCAGCCAGGAAATTAAAAGACGTATTGCGATGTGAAAATGTGTTAGGGAACTCTTTAAAGTACTGAAGAGCAATGGTGTCTCTCTGGAGACTAATGTGTGTCTGATACAGGCCATGGTCATTGCAATCACTTGTTATGCATCAGAGAGTTGGACAATGACTAGGGAGGACAGAAGGAGAATTGATGCCTTTGAGCTTTGGTGCTGGAGAAGGGTATTGAGGGTACCATGGACTGCTAGGAAAACAAACAGATTCATCCTGGAAAGGGTTAAACCGAGCTGCTGCTTGGAGGCAAGGATTCTGAGGCTCTGTCTAACATACTTTGGACGTGTTGTAAGGAGGGACCGTTCCTTGGAGCAGGACATCATGCTTGGGAGGGTGGGGGAACAGCACAGAAGGGGAAGGCGCCCTCTATGATGTAGATTGATTCAATGACTGGGGTAATCGGGATGGGTGTGTCAGAGACAGTGCGATTGGCACAGGACAGAGCAGAGTTTAGGCCTGTTGTACATAGGGTCGCTATGAGTCGCAAGCGACTGACAGCGCATAAAAACAAAAACAACAATCTACACACACCGTAACGCCAGTCAAGAAATCAAAATAATTGTTGTAGTGGGGAAATCTGCTCTCAAGGACCTCTTTAAAGTGCCAAAGAGTAAAGATGTCAGATTAAACTAAGGTAATCTATGGTCTTTTCAATTGCTTCATATGCATGTGAAAGTTGAACAATGAATAAGAAAGACTGAAGAAGAATCGGTACCTTCGAATTGTGGTGTTGTGGAAAAACATTGACTATACACCATGGACACCAAAAAGAAAGAAGAATTCTGTTAGAGCTAAAGATGATGAAACTTGGAAAATTGGAGGGTAAGTGAAGGAGATGAAGACCTTGAATGAGAAGGATTGATACAGTAACTGTGACAATGAGTTTGAGCACAAGGGAGATTGTGAGGATAGTACAAGATTGAGCAGGGTTTCTATTTGTTGTACTCAAAGCCATTATGAGTCAGAATTGAGTTGAGGGCCTTAACAACAAGAATTCCTGTGCTTATAATCCCATCTGAAAACGGGCTTGCTTGGGCTTGCTTTCTTTTGAGACAGCAGTAGTGTCAGATATGGCTTGTCAATCTTTTCAGAGATAAAAATGAAATAAACAAGCAAATGAAAGAAACAGAAGTAGGCGAAAAGAGAGGCCAAGTCACTTGAAGAACACTGAGGAAGAGAAACTCAGAAGAGACAAAAGATTTTTTTCTAGAGGCAACAACAGCAACAACAATCTCTTAAAGACTCTCTCTTTCTCATTGTCATTAAGAAGAAACTGACTCACAGCTAACTCTCTAGAGGTTTTTGTCTGTGTTGTGTTGTGCTGTTGAGCCACCTGCCAACCCATAGCAACCCTATGTACTATAGCTCTGAACCCTGCCCTATCCTGAGCCGTCTAACTGACTCTGACACATTTCCCCCCATCACCCCAGTTACTGTGCCAATCCATCTTATCCAGGGTCTTCCTCTCCCGTGCTGATCTTCCATCCTTTCAAGCATGATGTTCTTCTCCAAGAACTGGTCCCTCTTGGCCACGTGAACAAAGTATATGAGATGAAACTTCAGAATCCTTGCCTCCAAGAAGCATCCTGGTTTAACCCTCTCCAGGATGAACCTGTTTGTTCTCCTAGCAGTCCATAGTCTATTCAATACTCTTCTCCAGCACCACAGCTCAAAGCCATCAATTCTCCTTCTACCATCCCTAGTCACTGTCCAACTATGGCCTAGATCAGGCACACCTTAGTCTCTAGACTGACATCGTTGCACTCTTCAGCATTTCTGGAGAGGTCCCTGACAGCATGTTTTCCTAATGCAATTCATCTTTTGATTATGAGGCTTTCAATATCAGAGGAGATTGTCCTTTTTCCTTCCCACAGAGCTGCCAGTGAATTTGAATTGTCTGGTTTTTAGTTGGGAGCACAGCTCTCTATCCACTAGGTCACCAGAGTTCTTTGGAATTTAGACTTTTAGTTTCCTAGACTGTGAAGAAACAGTTCTGTTTTTTTTTAAACTACACAATTGATGTTATTTATGTTCTATCAGCATTAGGTAACTAAGACGGAATTATGTATTTAAATCACGTGGGTTTTTTATTTAATTAACCAAGGATGAGCAATCTTCTCCCATGTGATTTACTGCCTCTGAAAGGGTCAGCTCTGAGTTGGTTCTGACCCAGCAGCACACAGCAATAACAACCAATCTTTAAACAAGGGAGTTCTAATGGTGTAGTCTGTAGGGTGTTTGCAATCTAACACAAAAGTGGCACCTTTCTGGTAGTTTGAATGTACCAGCAGATCCTCAGGAGATAAATAGACAATTTCCTCCCATGTGATTTTACAGCCTTTTGAAAACTCACTAAAGGGTCTTCTCTGAACCAGCTCTGACTCCAACTTGATTGAGTGACCTTTAAACAGCGTTTCATTCTGGGAGAATGGTTTCATAAAGCAAAGTGTTCCTGTTCGACCTTAGGTTGGATTTGACTGAGCTCATCAGATGTGTTTTACTCTGCTCAGGTTGCTATGAGCTGGTTTCTTGTGCGTGTAGGCTTGGTTGGGCAAGGTCAGTATCCTGGGGAGTTAGCACCATTTAAACAATTAGAAATTTCAACCCTCCTTGGGGAAAAAAAAACCAAAAACCAAAAACCAAACAGTGGACTTCAGTTTGGTTTTTTTAATGTTAAAGAATTTATTTCTAGATAAAGAAAATTGTATCACCAGTACAATTACCGGTATCCTTACTGTTATTGTTGTTATGTGGCATTGAGTCGCCTGTGACTCATAGTGACCCTATATACAACAGCCTTAAACCCTGCACTATCCTGTGCCAATCTTATTGTTTCTGATACACCTACCTCCAATACCTAGTCACGAATCCATCCATCTGAAGGGCCTTCCTCTCCTGCGCTGTCCCTCCACCCTCCCAAGCATGACAACCCTCTCCAAGGACCTGGTCCCTCCTTGCAACATGCCCAAAGTATGTCAGACGGAGCTTCAGAACCCTTGCCTGAAGTAAGCCTAGTTTCACCCTTGTTTCACCCTCTCCAGGATGAACCTGTTTGTTCTCTTTGCATTCCATGATATATTCAATACTGACTTGTCTTGTTAGCCTTGAATCCCAGATGAACACTGCAATTTGGCATAACAAAAATATGAATTATTAACAATTTAAAATATTTATTGGTTTATATGCAATACCAGTACAAACACAAATTCAAATACAGTGTATGCTAATGACTGCATGAAACACAATGTAAGTGAAAAACTGCATAAACCACAGTTTACATTACACTCGGTTCATGAGTTCATTTTTCTTTAGTTCATTCTTTTTTTTTTAAGAATTCCTTTTCAGATGTATTTCCCACACTTACATTCATTGATATTATGTTTCATACTATCATTTTCATATATTGTGTTTTAGAAAATGAATTACTGTACCAGAAGGAATTAGCTGACACAGAAGAATTTCATGAAATAACATATGAGCAAGAGCCTGTGGTGATGAAGGAAGAAGTTCAAGCTGCTCTGAAAGAATTGGCAAAAAGCAAGGTTCCAGGAGTTGATGGCATATCAGTTGACATATTTCAACTAACATATGCTGCCCTGGATATGCTCATAAGTTGTACCAAGAAATCTGGAGGACAGTCACTTGGCCAACTTACTGGAAGAGATCGATATTTGCTCCCATTCCAAAGAAAATTAACCCGTCAGAATGTGAAAATTATCGAACAATATCATTAATATCTCAAGCAATCCAGATTCTGCTGAAAATTATCCCAAAACGACTGGAACAGAACATTAAAAGAGAACTGCCAGATGTGCAGGCCGGATTTAGAAGAGGTCATGAGACTAGGGATATTATAGCTAATTTTAGATGGAGCTTGGCAGGAAGCAGAGAGTACCAGAGGTATGTCTGTCTGTGTTTGACTATGCAAAGGCTTTTGACAGTGTGGATCACAACAAACTGTGACTGACTCTGAGAAGAATGGGAATCCCAGAACATTTGATTGTGCTTATGTGAAACCCATACGTGGACCAAGAGGCAGTCGTCAGAACAGAGGAAGGAGACACTGCATGGTTCAAAATCGGGAAGTGTATCAACCAGGGATATATGCTGTCTCCATATCTTTTCAATCTGTATACAAAACAAATTATCCGAGAGGCTGGGCTCTATGAGGAGAAATGTGGCATCAGGATTGGAGAAAGATTCAACAACCTGCGTTAGGCAAATGACACAACCCTGCTTGCTGAAACTGAGGAGGACCTGAGGCACTTGCTGCAGGCCAAGGACTGCACCCTTCAATATGGATTGAAGATCAACATCAAGAAAACAAAGATTCTCACCACTGGGCCAATTGGCAGCATCAGTATGGATGGTGAAGATATTGAGATTGTTAACAGTTTTAGTTTGCTTAGTTCCACAATCAACACTCTTGATACCAGCAGACAGGAATTCAAGAGATGAAATTGCATTGGGAAAGTCAGCCATCAGGGACTTCTCCAGTGTACTGAAGAGCAACAACATCAAGCTGGAGACTAAGGTGTGCCTGATCCAGGCCATAGTCTTCGCAATTGTGTGCTATGCATCAGAAAGCTGGACAATGACTAGGGATGATAGAGAATTGATGCCTTTGAGCTGTGGTGCTGGAGAAGAGTGTTGAATATACCATGGACTGCTAGGAGAACAAACAGATTTGTCCTGGAGAGGGTGAAACTGAGCTGTCCCTTGGAGGCAAGGATTCTCAAGCTTCATCTGACCCATTTTGGGCATGTTGCAAGAAGGGGCCAGTCCTTGGAGAGGGACATCATGTTTGGGAGGGTGGAGGGACAGTGCAAGAAGAGGAAGATTCTTGATGAGATGGATCGATGCAGTGATTGGAGTAACGGGAGTGGGTTGTCAGAGACAATGAAGTTGGCAAAGGACAGAGCAGGGTTTAGGGCTCTTGTACATAGGGCCACTATGAGTTGCAAGCAATTTGCAAGCTACTAGAGGACACATAACAACAACATGCTCACTATTACTTCATCTATTCTGGTCTCCGCTGGATCTTTCCCATTTCCATTACCTTCTCCCTCCACCCACCAAACTGTGGGACCTTGTGATTTCCCCCCTACCCATATTCACTCTTCTGCTCTCACCTCTGCCCCTCTTAGATCCCTTTTCTTTTAAAAAAAAGTATATTATTTTGGGGTCCCCCCTCGTTCTTATGTTTCCTACAATCATTCCTGTACATGTCTCTTATAAACTTAGTCACCATTGATCTATGCTCACTAGTACCCTGTCTGTTCAGATCTCTACTAAGTATTTCCAAATTCCTTTGCTGCCTCCCTCCACCGACCAAACTCTGCAGCTAAGGGAGTCCTTCAGTTTTTAAAAAATTGACCAGTGGCAAACTTAAGGCTGTTCCAGATTCGTAGTTTGTTCTGGTTCCTTTCTTTCTAATGAACTGTGATGTTCTCCAAAGTTAATTAGTGACCCAGGAAATGTTTGCTTGATGTTAGTTGGGCTTGCCTTTGTTTTAAAGGCTTTAAAAATTTAATCAATGCCATTGAATTTGTTGAATTTGCTAGTGTTTTGGTATGTAGATTCTCACCATCATTAAAACCAAAATTGTTTGTTGTTGTTGTTATGTGCTGCCGAGTTGCTTGCGACTCATAGTGACCCTATGTACAACAGCCCTAAACTCCGCTCTGTCCTGTGCCAATTGCACTGTCTCTCTCTGATACTCCCATCCCAGTTACCCCAGTCACTGAATCAATCCACCTCATAGAGGGCCTTCCTCTCCTGCGCTGTCCATCCACCCTCCCAAGTCCTTCTCCATGTCCTTCTCCAAGGACCTGTCTCTCCTCACAACATGTCCAAAGTATGTTAGAAAAAGCCTCAGAATCCTTGCCTCCAAGGAGCC
>NW_006401366.1:0-1075 GCF_000299155.1 Elephantulus edwardii
TTGAATTATTTCTATGTTTTTCTATTCTGGAGAATATTCCATGCACATTGGAGAAGAAGGTATACTGTGTTTTTGGGGGGGGTGCATTAGCCTATAAATATCTATGAGGTCAAGTTGATTTATTGTGTAGTTTAATTCTTGAGCATCTTTGTTGAGTTTTTTCCTGGTAGTTCTATCTTTTCTTTTTTTTTAAAATTTAGTTTGTTTATTTTTCATTTCAATGAATATCTACAGAGATTTTGGAATTCCATTGATTCATTGTTGTACCCTTCTCCCCCCACAAATCCCTACCCCCTACCCCCTCCGTTTGCTCCTCTCCTTGAAAAGCAAAAGAAAAACTCCCTCATCGGTACACAATCCCCCCCTGCACCTCCCCAAACCCCACCCCCTACCCCCAAATATAATCCACTCTGCCAACCCTCATATGTTTTCTTGAGAGTGGAGTATTGAAGGCTCCAACTGCTATCGTAGTGTTGTCTATTTCCTTTTTCAGTTTTGTTAATGTTTGTTTAATATATTTTGCAGGTCTTTCATTTGGTGCGTAGATATTTACTATTGTTATGTCCTCTTGATCTATTGACCCTTTAATCATTATGTAGTAACCTTCCTCAGCCTTTGTAATAGTTTTTGCTTTGAAATTTATTTTATCGGAGATTGAAATTGCTACTCCTGCTTTTTTCTGGTTGCCATTTGCTTGGTATATTTTCCCCCACCCTTTTCTTTTTAGTCTTTCTTTATCTTCATTTTTTAGGTGTGTCTCTTGCAGACAGCATATTGATGGATTTTGGTTTTTTATCCAATCTGCTACTCTTCTTCTCTTCAATGGTGCATTCAAACCATTCACATTCAGTGTGCTTATTGAGATGCAGGGTTTTATTGGTATCATATTGTTGAATTCTTTTTGGTGTTGTTGCTAGTTACTTTGGTCCATGCTGCTATCTGTGGTCAGTCTGTAAGAAGGAGATCCCTCAGTGTTTCCTGCAATGCTGGTCTTGTTTTTACAAACTCTCTTAGGTTCTGTTTTTCTGGGAATATCTTGATCTCTCCTTCATATTTGATGGATAATTTTGCTGGG
>NW_006401366.1:1900-9373 GCF_000299155.1 Elephantulus edwardii
GAGACATTGATTTAAACTTGATCTGAAGACAATTTCTCTGAATTTCTGACTCAAGGAAAAGGTCAGTTCAGAGCCTTTGAGAGCAGTCTTTTGTAGGTACGTCAGATCCAGGTGCTCTGGATTAAAGGCAGGTTGATTGACTGACTGGTCGTGCAGTCACAGGAGTGGAGCCACATGGGGTGGGGCAGGCAGGGAGGTGAAATAGTCACCAGGGTGGGTCAACCAGTTGAAGGACCTCACTCAGACCTTAGCTGTCCAGATGTGCTCACAATTGAGGATGCTGATCGAGTTCCTGCTGTCTGTCTCCCAGTCAGTTGTTCTCACTCAGTGGCCCCTGCCCAGTGGCACTGCCCAGTGCCCTCGCCCAGTGGCCCCTGCCTAGGAGGACCAGTCAAATTTCTGTAAAGCAGTATGGGTTTAAGATCCTGTGGTTCCTAAAAATATCTGAATCAATAAAAGTTGTTTTTATAATTCCTATTGTCCACGTCAAACAACAGACCTCCTGGGTCTTAATGGGACTTAAGAGGATTCAGCCAATTTCCCCACTAAGCTTTCCCCTTTCAAATGGGTCCAGCAACTTCTGGCTTTTGCTTATCTGGAGTGAGCACTGAAATGTGGACCGGAGTGCAACCCAGGCTGTTTTCGTACAGTTCCAACTCTACTCCATCAAAAGTTCTTATTCAAATTCCTACTGTGTCCACCATGCAACAAACCCAGTGGGCCTTAGTGGGACTTTAGAGAATTCAGCCACTTTCCCCATCAAGGTTATCCCTTTCAAATGGGTTCCTCAGAAGCTCAGCTTGCAGATTCTGACTTCTGCCGATCCACAGTGCAGACAGAAATGTGGTCCGGATTGCAACTGAGGCTATTAGCTCGTTCTGAGTCTACTCCAGCAGAAATTCTGATTCAAATTTCTACTGTCCATGTCACGCAACAGATCCACTGGGTCTTAGTGGAGCTTAAGCGAATTAAGCCAATTTCCCCACTAAGTTTTCTCCTTTCAAACGGGTCTCTTAGAAGCTCATCTAGTGGCTTCTGGTTTTTGCCGAGTCTGTGTGGCTTTGTTCCCACAGTTCCAATACTGTAAGTTTCGACAAATGTTATGATTCAATTCCTATTGTCCACGCCGCAACTCAGACCCTCCAGGTTTTAGTGGGCTTAAGAGAATTCAGCCGAATTCCCCACTAACCTTTTTCCTGTCATGTGAGTCTCAATGCAGCTCAGCTCAGCTAGTGGGTTCCAGCTGTTGCTGGGTCCCCGATGGGACCGCGGCACAGCAGGCAGGCAGGGCTCTGGTTTTTAAAGCTTCTAAAATAATGTGTTAGCAAAAGTTCTGATTCAAAATCCTACTGTTCACATCACACTGTGATGGTCAGTCTCTGTGGAGCATAAAGTACTCTCTGGTGTCCTGTCTTTACGCAGCTTGCTATCCCTCTGGCTTTTCACACTGTGCTCTCCACCTCTGCCATCTTTTGACTGATCCTTTTTTATCTTTTTAAGGAGTGCTTTGTCTATTCGAGGTCTCTTTCCATTCCAAATAAAATTGCAAATTGCCTTTTTCATCTCGTCGAATAAAGTAATTGTTATCTGTATTGGGATTGCATTGAACGTGTATTTAATTGTATTGTCATTTTCACATTATTAAGTCTTCCTATTAGAAGAGCAAGGTGTATTCTTCTATAGTAGAATCTCTAGGTCTCTTTTTGTTTCTTGTAGTAATGTTTTGTAATTTTTTTGAATAGGTGCTTTCTGGGTACTACGGGAAAAAATGTTTCTTGAAACAAATGACAATGAAAACACCACTTACCAAAATCTCTGGGAAACAGCCATAGCAGTAATCAGAGATTGATTTAGAGCAATAAGAAAACACATGAAAAAGGCAAGAAAAAAAATTATTGTTGACTTTCTAACCCAATCAACATCTCTAACAAATTGAAAAGAACAGGAAGAAAAGAGCAAGATGGCTGTCAGAAGAAACACTAAATAATGCACTGGAGCACTGAGAAGCCAAAGCAAAGAGAAGAAATAAAGATATTAAGGAGTTGAACTGAAGATTCCAGAGGGCAGAATGGGAAGTCAAAGTAAAGTATTACAATGAAGTGTGCAAGGAGCTGCAGTCAGAAAATCAAAGGGGCAAAACTCCCTCAGCATTTCTTAAGCTCAAGGAACTGAAGAACAAATTCAAACCTTGATTTGCAATACATAAGGGTGCTTAGGACAGAATATTGAATGATCCAAGAAGCATTAAAAGAAGATGGAAAGAGTATACAGAGTCATTGTATGAAAAGGAATTGGTGAACATAGAAGAATTTCATGAAACAACGTGTGAGTAAGAACCTGTGGTGATGAAAGAAGTTCAAGCTACTCTGAAAGAATTGGCAATAAACAAGGCCCTAGAAATTGATGGTATACCAATTGACATAGTTCAATGAACAGATGGTGCCCTGGGTTGCTCACCATATTGTGCCAAGAAATTTGGAGGACATCTACCTGGTCTACTGACTGGAAGAGATCTATATTTGTTCCCATGCCAAAGACAGGTGATCTGACAGAGTGTGGAAATTACTGAAGAGTATCATTGATATCACATGCAATCAAGATTCTGCTGAAAATTATCCAAAAACAACTGTAAACATCAACAGAGAACTGCCTCAAGTGCAGCCTGGGTTTAGAAGAGGCCGTGGCACTAGGGATATTATAGCTAATGTCAGATGGATCAGGGCTGAAAGCAGAGAGCACCAGAGGACTGTCAATCTATCTATGTTTCATTGACTATGCAAAGGCATGTAACTCTGTGGATCACAAAAAATTGTGGCTGACTCTGAGAAGAATGGGAATCCCAGGACACTTGATTGTACCTATGTGAAACCTATACCTGGATGAAGAAACAGTCGTCAGAACAGAGCAAGGAAACACTGCATGTTTCAAAATTGGGAAAGGTGTGCGTCAGGCATGTGTCCTGTCTCCATATCTTTTGAATCTATATGCGGAACAGATTATCTAGGAGACTGGGCTCTATGAGGAGAAGTGTGGCATTAAGATTGGAGGTAGATTCATCAACAACCTGCATTATGCAGATGACAAAACCCTGCTTGCTGAAACTGAGGAGGACCTAAAGCTCTTGCTGCAGAAGGTCAAAGACTGCAGCCTTCAATAGGTATTGAAGCTCAACATCTAGAAAACAAAGATTCTCACTACTGGGCTGATTGGCAGCATCATGATGGATGATTAAGAGATTGACATTATTGACAGTTTCAGTTTGCTTGGCTCTACAGTCAACACTCTCAGTAGCAGCAGCCAGGAAATTAAAAGACATATTGCACTGGGAAAGTCTACTGTCAGAGACCTCTCCAAAGTACTGAAGAGCAACAATGTCAGTCTGGAGTCTAAGGTGCACCTGATCCAGGCTTTTAATTACTTGCTATGCATCAGAGAACTGGACAATGACTAGGAATGGTAGAAGGAGAATTCATGCCTTTGAGCTTTGGTGCTGGAGAAGAGTATTTAATATACACTACAGACTGCTAAAAGAACAAGCAAGTTCATCCTGGAGAGGATAAAACCAGGCTGGTCCTCAGAAGCAAGGATTCTGAAGCTTTGTCTGACATACTTTGGACATGTTGCAAGGTGGGATCAGTCTTTGGAGTGGGACGTCATGCTTAGGAGGGTGGAGGGACAGCGCAGGAGAGGAAGACCCTTGATGAAATTGATTAATTCAGTCACTGGGGTAATGGGGATGGGCATGTTGGAGACAATAAGATTGGAAAGAGATAGAGCAAGGTTTAGGGCAAGGGTACATAGGGTCGCTATGAATCACAGGCGACTTGATGGCACATAACAGGAACAGCAAGTACCCACTCATGTTCAAGCAAGGTGTTGTTCAGCATACAAATGTATGAGTTTGGTTTTTTTTCCTCCTTTATCCTCTTGTTATTAATTTCTTATTTTGTAGCATTGTAGTCTGAGAAGATGCTTTGTATTATTTTTGAGTTTTTTAATTTATTGATGCTTGACTTGTGACCTAAAATGTGATCTATTCTGGAGAATGTTTCATGCACATTGAAGAAGAAGGTATATTGCACTTTTTGTTTTGTTTTGTACATTCACCTCTATATATCTATGAGATCAAGTTGGTTTATTGTACGGTTTAATTAATCAGCATCTTTGCTCAGTTTCTTTGTGGTAGTTCTATCTTTTCTTGAGAGTGGTATATCAGAATTTCCAACTACTATAGTGGTATTGTCTATTTCCTTTTTCAGTTTTGTTAATGGTTGTTTTGTATATTTTGCAGTTCTATTATTTAGTGTGTTGTTGTTGTTGTTTTTGTTGTTTATGTGCTTTCGAGTCTCTTGTGACTCCTAGTGATCCTATGTACAACAGCCTTAAACCCTGCTCTATCCTGTGCCAATCTCACTGCCTCTGACACACCCATCCCGATTACCCCAGTCACTGAATCAGTCCACCTCATAGAGGGCCTTCCCCTCCTGCACTGTCCCTCCACCCTACCAAGCATGATGTCCCTCTCCAAGGACCGGTTCCTCCTTACAACATGCCCAAAATATGTTAGATGGAGCCTCAGAATCCTTGCCTCCAGGGAGCCCCCCAGTTTAACCCTTTGCAGGATGAATCTGTTAGTTTTCCTAGTAGTCCATGGTACTCTCAATACTCTTCTCCAGCACCACAGCTCAAAGGCATCAACTCTTCTTCTATCCTTCTTTGTCATTGTCCAACTTTCTGAAGTATAACAAGTGATTACAAAGACCATGGCCTGTATCAGACGCACCTTGGTCTCCAGAGAGACATCATTGCTCTTCAGTACTTTTGAGAGGTTCCTAACAGCAGACTTTCCCATTGCAATACATCTTTTAATTTCCTGGTTATTGGTGCCAATGGTGTTGACTGTGGAGCCAAGCAAACTAAAGCTATGAACAATCTCAATCTCTTCACCATCCATCCTGATGCTGCCAATTGGTCCAGTGATGAGAATCTTTGTCTTCTTGACATGGAGCCTCAATCCATATTGGAGGCTGCAGTCCTTGACCCCACTATCATTCAGATATATTTGGTATGTAGATATTTATTATTGTTATGTCCTCTTTTGTCTATTGACCCTTTAAGCATTATGTAGTGACCTTCCTTGTCCTTTGTGTGTCCAGTGACCTTCCTTGTCCTTTGTGTGTCCTTTTTTATTGAAATCTATTTTGTCAGATATTAATATTGCTACTCTTGCATTTTTTCTGGTTTCCATTTGCTTGGTTTATTTTTTCCCCACCCTTTTCTTTTTACTATTTCTTTATCTCCACTTTTCAGATGTGTCTCTTGTACACAGCATATTGATGGGTTTTGGGTTTTTTTATCCAATATGCTACTCTTTTTCTCTTCAGTGTTGCATTGAAATAATTCACATTCAGTGTGATTATTGAGAGGCAAGGTTTTTTTTTGTTGTTGTTGTTGTTTTGTTCTTTTTGGGTTTTTTTTTGAGAGGCAAGGTTATTGCTGTTATTTTGTAGAGTTCCTTTTGGGTTGTTCCCAGTTACTTAGACCCATCCTGTTTTCTATAGCACCTCTGTAAGGAGAATGTGTCTCAGTGTTTCCTGCAATGTTGGTATTGTTTATACAAACTCCATTAGGATTTGCTTTTCTGAGAATATTTTGATCTCTCCTTTATATTTGATGAACAGTTTTGCTGGGTATAGTATTCTTGGTTGACAGTTATGTTCTTTGAGTGTTTGATATAAGTCTTTCCATTGCCTTCTTGTTCACATGATTTCTGCTGAGAACACTTCACAAATTTGTATATCATCCTTATACTGGGGCCATGTTAATCTTCTCTGTATCATTCCAATTTTAGTATATGTGCTGCCAAAGCTAGAACAAATAATTTTAAGCAAGATTTTATTTGCACATGATAGTAATGATATTGTTCAATAATTTCCAACTTTAAGATCACCTATTTTTTTTTAAATTGAAACAAATATGGGTCTCTTACAGTCAGATAGTCAGGTAACTGTATTCCAAATTTCTTGACAAAGACTTGTGAACATGTCAAGGAATAGATCTGTTTGTTGAGACATGTTAATTGGTATTCCATTAATACCTAGCAGCTTATTTTTTGCCATTGTTTCAGTGCAGTTTGAGCTTCCTTCATTACTATTAGTTTTTGCTCATATACTTCTTCCTGAAATGTTTCCATGCTGATCAATTCTTTTTGGTATGCTGTTGTTGCAAGGTGCTCTTAAGTTGAGTACAACTCATGTAAACCCTGTGAATAACCCTGTGAACAAGAGACTTCAATCTTGACCTATACTGTGCGGTCCTCATCATTTTTTTTTATAAACTTGAGCCCATTGTTGTAGTCACTATGTGAAATCACTTCATTGGGGGGTTTCCTCTCTTTCGTTGACCCTCTACCTTTCCAAGCATGATATCCCTTTCTAAGGAATAGCCTCTCCTAGCAACATGTCTAAAATACAAGAGACAAAGATTCACCAGTCTTGCTTCCGAGGAGCACCCTAGCTGCACCTTTTACAACGCATATCTGTTTGTTCTTTTAGCAGTCCTTGGGATAGTCAATATTCTCCAATATCACAGCTCAAAGACAACAATTTTTCTGTCATCCTTATCAATCATCCAGTACTCAAAAACATAGCAAGCAATTAAAAAGCTTGAATCAGGTGTACTTTAGTCTGCAAACTGTCATCATTGCTTTATATTTTGGAGAGGTCCCTGACATTAGATTTGCCAAGAACAAAACATCTCTGGTCTCTTAACTGCTGGTATCAAGGTGTTGATTATGGATCCAACTAAGATGAAATCATTGACAGTTTCAGTCTTTTCTCCATCTATTATGAATGTGTTCTTTCCATCTTCCTTTAATTCTTCCTACATTATTGAATCTTTTGATGTTTCTTGAATAATTCAGTATTTTTTTCCGTAGACTTCTTTACTATTGCAACTCAAGGCTTGAATTTGTTCTTGAATTCTTTCAGCTTGAGAAATACTGAATGTGTTCTTCCCTTCTGGTGTTCTAACATTTTGTTACAATACTTTGTCTTCTTGAACTGTCCTTTGAAATCTTACATTCATCTCTCTTATTTCAGCATTTTTTCTCCTTTGTTTGGGCCTCTATACATTCTAGTGCAATTTTCAGACTTTCTTCTGAAATTCATTTTGGTCTTTTCTTTCTCTTCTGTTTTAATAATGGCTTTTACTATCTTCATGGATGATATCTTTAATATCATCATACAACTCATCTGCTCTTTGTGAATTAATATTCAATGCATCAAAATTTATTCTTGAGATGATTTTTAAATTCAGGTGGAATAGACTCCAGGTGTATTTTTGCTCTTATGGACTTCTTTTCTTTTTTTTCAACGACACTTTTAACTTGTTGTTGTTATGTGCCGTTGAGTCGTTTGCGACTCATAACGACCCTATGCACAACAGCCCTAAACCCTGCTCTATCCTGCGCCA
>NW_006401367.1:0-1387 GCF_000299155.1 Elephantulus edwardii
TGTGTGTGTGTGTGTGTGTGTATTTATATGTGTGTGAAAACAATGAATATTTCATGAACTACTGAAAGAACAAACAGGTATGTCTTGGAGAAGGTGCAGACCGAGAGCTCCTTGGAGGCAAGGACAGCAGGTAAAGCTTTGTCTTACATAATTTGGGCATCTTGTTATATATCCAGGAGATGGAATGACACTGTAACTGCATAAAGTGTCAATCAAGTGGGCTCAAGTGTCAGAAATGATGAGAATGGTGCAGGATAAGACGGGGTTGAAATATCTTATTCATAGAGTCACTATGAGTAGTATTTGATAATGCCTAATAACAGCAGAGGCACCTCAGAAAAAGATCTTCCCCAGAATCAGTCATTGAAAACCCCAGGGAGCACAGTTCTACTTGGGCATACATGTATCATCCTGAGTCAATGTATTTTGTTTTAATCAGGAAATTTTCTGATCTACTATGATCCTCCCTACATCCTAAACCAAGCTTTCTCCTCACATCTGGCCCCTTTTCTCTATTTGCAGATCTTCACACCTGCTTGAAGTTATCAGTGAATCATTTTCAAACTGTCTCTCAATTTAACCTTCTGTATATATTACTCTCCGTTTTCAGGATGTCTGGGAGAAGGAGTGGAGATGTGTGCTGTTTACATTTCCTCCTCAAAGAATGCCATTGAAGACATTTTCTCAGATAAAAGGAAATCAGCCTCTGTGAAGATAAATTATGCCATTCTCTTTAAAAGGTTGTGACAGCTGTGGTGATGGTTTTAAATGCCAGTCTTCTCTCTCCTTGCTATGTTTGTAGAAACTGCACAGAAAGAAAGCATTTTGATGTCTTTTTTTTTCTCATGCTAACAGGAATTACCTCTCAATGACTTGTTACTAGTTTAAAAATACTTTTAATTACTTCATTCTCCAGAGTGAGCATAAATGACTTACGATTTAAAAAATATATATGAACAAATATAGCTGAAGGCATAATAAAGGTCAGAAAACTCTGTGGAAAGAGTACGTGGTAGCAGGAATAGATGCTATATTTTCTCTGAAGGCAGCAGCCCTCTTCCCTTGCAGACAGTCAGACTGCTCCCACAACAGAAGCCACTGGGCTAAGCTAAGCAGTCCACTCTTTCTCAGTATCTCTCTCTCTCTTTCTCTGGTTTGGGTTGAATTTTGGAGAACAAATTTGTTTTCTACTAGAAAACTTTTACCCAATTTGTTTCATTACAATCCTTGCAATTTTTTTTCTTAAATTTTATTAATTGTAATGAACATTTACAGATTTATGGATTTCCATTCATTCATTGTTGCACTTTTCTCCCTGCCCAGCCCTCCCCTCCAGTTCACTCCTCTCTTTGAAAAGTAAAAGAAAAATTCTTTCATTGGTATACAA
>NW_006401367.1:2566-7930 GCF_000299155.1 Elephantulus edwardii
TTTTCCAATTTTGCCAATGCCATTTCTTAAAAAGGCTGTCGTTTCCCCACTTAACTGACTTCATTTCCTTGTCAAAAATCAGTTGACCATAGAAAGATGGGCTGATCTCCAGTTTATCAATTCTATTCCATTGATCTATGTGTCATCTCTCATTGTACCAGTACCATGTTGTCTTACCACCACGGCAGGGTGAAATCAGGGAGTGAGATGCCTCCTACCTTTCTTCTACTTTTAAGGAGTGCTTTGCTTATTTGGGGCTTCTTTCCATTCCAAATGAAACTGGAGATTAACTTTTCCATCTTGTTGAAGAATGAGATTGGTATTTGTATTGGGATTGCATTGAACGTGTGAATTACCTTTGGTAGTATTGCCATTTTCACAATATTGAGTCTTCTTATCCCTGAGCAAGGGATATTCTTCCACTTCTCCAGGTCTATTTTTGTTTCTTGTAGTAATGTTTTGTAATTTTCTTTGAATAGATCCTTTGTGCTTCTGGTTAAATTTACTCCCTAGTATGTAATCTTGTGATTAGCTATTGATAGGAGGGTATTGTTTTTCTTAGTTCTGGCTCTGTATTCTCTTTGTTACTGTAGAGAAATCCAGCTGATTTTCTTGTGCTGATCTTGTATTCTGTTAGTTTGCTGAATTGGTCAACTATGTCCAATAGTTTTCTTGTTGAGTCTTTAGGGTTTTCTAAGTATACGATCATATCATCTGCATAGAGAGATAATTTAACCTCCTCTTTGCCAATCTGGATACCTTTTATTCCCTTCTCTTGTCTTATTGCTATCGCTGAGACTTCCAATACAATATTGAATAAGAGAGGTGATAGTGGGCATCTTTGCCTAGTTCCTGTTCTCAGAGGGAATGCCTTTAACCTCTCTCCGTTGAGAACAATGTTGCCTCTTGGGTTTTCATAACTACTTGTTACTATGTTAAAGAAATTCCCCTCTAATGCACACCAATTGATAGGATCATGTGTTTCTTTTTCTTTGCTTTTTTAATGTGATGAATTACATTGATTGTTTTCCTTATGTTGAACCATCCTCGCACACCTGTTATAAATCCCACTTGGTCATGGTGAATTATTTCTTTGATGTATCATTGAATTCTATTAGCCAGTATTCTATTCAATGTTTTTGCATCTATGTTCATAAGAGATATTGACCTATAGTTTTCTATTTTAGTTGTGTCCTTTCCTGGCTTTGGCACCAAGGATATGTTTGCTTCATAGAATGAATCTGGGAGAGTTCCATCTTTCTCTATTTCCTGAAATAGTTTATGTAGAATTGGTGACAGTTCTTCTCTGAATGTTTGACAAACTTCACTTGTAAAACCATCTGGCCCAGGGCCTTTTCTGGTAGAAGTTGTTCTATTACCCTTTCAATTTCTTCTTTTGTAATGGGTCTGTTCAGATGTTCAATTTCAGTCCGTGTTAGTTTAGGTAGGTTGTGCATTTCTAAGTATTTGCTCATTGCTTCTAGGTTTTCATTGGAGGCAAAGATAACAAAACTTCATCTCACATACTTTGGGCATGTTACTTGTTGTTGTTGTTATGTGCCGTCGAGTAGCTTGTGACTCATAGAGACCTATGTACAACAGCCCTAAACTCTGCTCTGTCCTGTGCCAATCTCACTTGTCTCTGACATTCCCATCCCGATTACCCCAGTCACTGAATCAATCCACCTCATAGAGGGCCTTCCCCTCCTTCACTGTCCCTACGCCCTGCAAAGCATGATGCCCTCTCTAAGGACCAGTCCCTCGTTACATGTCCAAAGTATGTTAGATGGAGCCTCAGAATCATTGCCTTCAAGGAGCCTCCTAGTTTAGCCCTTTCCAGGATGAATCTGTTTGTTTTCCTAGCAATCTATGGTACCCTCAATAATCTTCTCCAGCACCACAGCTCAAAGGCATCAATTCTCCTTCTATCCTTCTTAGTCAATGTCCAGCTCTCTGATGCATAACAAGTGATTGCAAAGACCATGGCCTGTATCAGATGCACCTTAGGCTCCAGAGCATGTTAGCAGGAGAGGTTATTCCTTGGAGAAGGATGTCATGCTTGGAAAGGTGAAGAGTCATCAAAAGGGAGGAAGACCCTCAATGAGATAGATTAACACAGTGACTGCTACAATGAGTTTGAGCATTTCAGAAATGGTGAGGATGGCACAGGCTAGGACAGGGTTCAGATTGTTATTCATAGGGTCACTATTAGTCATACTTGACTCAATAGCACTTAACAGAAACAACAACAACTTATGTTCCTAAGTTTCCTTTATTTTGGGTCATTTGTATTGCTTAAGTTGACTGAATACACACACACACACACACACACACACACACACACACACACACACACACACACACACACATACTGGACTACTAACTAAAGGTTTTATAGCTCAAATCCACCTAAGAGAAAAGGATAAGATCTACTTATCTATCTATGTATCTATCTATCTACTTATCTATATCTATCAATATTCATCATCATCATTATTTAATTGTTGTTGGTATGTGCTGTTCAGTTGGAACCAACTCACAGCTGACCCTCCAGTGGGTTTTTAGAGAATGTAAATCTCATGGGAAGAGATTGCCCATTTTTCTTCTGCAGCTGATGGATTTGAACTGCTTGTCTTTGGGTTGGCAGAGCAGCTCTTTACCACTAAGCCACCAGAGCTCTATAGACAGACAGACAGATAGACAGATTTGTTTCAAGAAAATGGTTCACAAAATTGTGGAGGCAAGACAGTGCCAAATGGCTGGGTGTCAAGCGGCTTCTTCTGATCTATGGTTGTCAAACACAAACATGTCAGGTTAGGCTCTGGAGGGCAGAGGATGAAGAGTCAAATGCAGGACTGAAAGAGGGCAAGCCTTGCCAGAGGCAAATATACTGGACACAATGTTCACCTCCAGAGAAACTCCCCTTTAAACTGATTGATTGATCACATCAGATCATATAGGGAAGGATGGTTGGATAACTGCCACACCATGGAGAATCATGACCTACACAACTTGGCACACAGCCTTAACTCTCACAGTTGTCTTCTTGGATCTTTCAAAACACTCATTTTTCATTTCCTTTTCTCATCTGAGATCCGAGGTGTACAGCACATCCTATGAATGTCCCAAACTTAAGTCAGTTGAGTTCTCCTAAACTTGTTTTTTCTAGTTTCTTCCCAGAATGAATGCAAATTGAGGATTCCCTTACTGTTTTTAGCCTTGCTTGCAGAACTAAACACAGATCAAGCAGGTGATAATTTTTCCCTTAAACTAAGCATTTTGTAGTGTTAGCTTTTCTTCATTAGCATATGTAATTCTTATTTTACTATGTATTAAGGGCTGTTTGTGTAAAGTTATAAAATAGTTAGCTGCTTTTCCTCACCCTTAGTGATATCTCTGATCAGGTGTCCTGCTTCCCTATCAGCAGTATTGCTTCCTGATTACTAGGGACTTTTCCCTAATAAACTGAAGCGAATGTCTTTCAATGTGTTTCCTGCTCAATTTTTTAAATTATTTTTTGTCTTCTACAAAATGAACCTTGATGAACTTTCCCTCAAGGCAATAAGCCCTCAAAATTCACTCAATTGCTGTCAACTCACAGCTGACCCTCCACTGGGTTTCTGAGGCTGTGAATTAGAAATGAAGAAATGGTCTATCTTTCTTCTCATGGGCAGCTGGCAGATTCAGACAGAGAGGATTAGCAGTGCAACTACCTACTGACTACACTACCTACAGTAAAGGTCGTGCTAAGAATAAATTGTGCACCATTGAGTCAGAACCAACCCATAGCTGACACTTTTGTGAATTTTCAGAGGCAGTTAATTGCTCTTTCTCCCACCATATGCCTTAGCATTTCCATGCAACCACCAGGCCACCAAAGCTCTCTGAATATATTTATAATAATTGCTGTTAAGTCTTTGTTTCTTTTTTTATTAAATTTTATTAATTTTAATGAACATTACTGAGATTTTGGGTTTCCATTCCCTCATTGTTGCACTATTTTCTCTACCCTCCGCCCCAGTTTGTTCCTCTTTCCCCCCCCTTGAAAGTCTATTTAATTGTCCCATTGCCACAGTGCTTGTCAAAGCTAGTTCTGATTCTTCTCCTTTGTCAGTGTGTCCTTTGTCATTCCCTATCACTCCTCCCTGAGAGAGACTTCAGCCTGATTCATAAGGAAAAGGGGATGGCATATTCTCTTAGCTACTTCCTGCTGGAAAGTGATGCTGTAGGCTTCAGGGTGAAGATCTTCTCTCACTACTCTAAACGGCCCCTTTGGCAAAAAAAAGGAAACACGTAGACTACTGTGGAGATTGATTTTGGAATTTAGATGCACTGTTATCAATTGTGCTTAGCTGTACATGTTCATATCCTTGAAGATGTATCATGGAAATGTTGCAGCCTAGAAGACACAAATTTAACTAACAAGTTAAAAGTACATGAGTCAAAAATTAAAAGCAATAATATTCCAAGTAGAGGTTCTAACAGCGGCATAAATCAAGTTATGGAAGGAAGGTAGTTCTTAAAATAAAAGGGTTATTGACTAGCACTTTGTCTATTATAGTATAAAGGTTAGGAACCACAAGATATAGGGGCTCAACTATGGCATTTCTTGTTCTTAAGTCCTGGACCAAAATCCATCTACCACTGGGTTGTTTTACAGCTTGGAAGTCCACATGCAAGGCAGAGGTTAAGTAAGGTTTTCTGTCAGTTCCAAATAGTGAGAAGAGTTGGGACCTCAGAAAGCTTTTAGAACTAAATAGTAGGCTCTTGTGTCCAGGAGAAAACTAATATACTTACCAGTAATGATAATGCTCACCCACAGCTCTTCTGTGGTTGAAGCATCCTCTTTTGTTTCCACCTGGGAGCTGGGGCCTGTCAGTCCTGTCAGCCATGAGGACCTGATGTGAGCCACCTTGGCCAAGTGTCCTTCAGATCCACACTTAAAGCAAGTGAGTGGGAGCTTCCTCTCTACTCCCTTGCCTATCTGTGGCTCTCGTCTGTGACACTGTCTACTGAAGTGGCCCAGATTTTCACAGTGGAAGCAATTCTGACCTCCTTTATTACTTTTGGGTGGCACTGTTTATGAGTAAGACTTCCTTTTGCTGACACAGGCCCTAAATTGGCAGCAATAGCTGCCCCAATAATTTTGGCCATTCTCTGATCTTTTCTCTTCCCCCTAGATCCCAATTGTTAAAAGAGGGGAAAATTTAAGCAAATAGATAACAAATAATTTTTAACAATATAATCTTTTAAGTTTAAGGCTAGAAATATTAACAATATGATCATTTCCAATCCAGAGATACATGTTCCAATGCAGTTCCTAGTTTCCATAAATGGTTTTGGTAAGAAGAATATTGTAAATGT
>NW_006401367.1:8935-9564 GCF_000299155.1 Elephantulus edwardii
GAACAAAGCCGCAATAAACATGGGTGTGCATATATCTGCTTGGATGTCAGTTATGGTCTCTTTGGGGTATATTCCCAGTAGTGGAATTGCTGGGGCAAATGCTGTCTCTGTTTGCAACTTTTTGAGAAAGCACCATACCGACTTCCACAGGGGTTGCACCATTTTAGACTCCCACCAACAGTGAATCAGGGTTCCAGTTTCTCCACAACCACACCAGCATTTGTTGCTTGCTGTTCTGTTAAATTTTGCTATTTTGACTGGGGTGAGATGATATTTCATAGTTGTTTTGATTTGCCTTTCTCTTAGAGCTAGGGATTTTGAACATTTCTTCATGTGCTTGTAACCATCTGTATGTCTTCTTCGATGAAGTGTCTGTTCATATCCTGTGCCCATTTTTCTATTGGATTATTTAACTTTATCTTGTTGTGGTGCTTAAGTATTTTATAAATCCTAGATATAAGTCTTTTGTCTGATATGTTATTACCAAATACTTTTTCCCAGTCGGTGGCTTCCCTTTTTACCCTATTGGAAAAGTTTTTGGATGTGCATATGGATTTGAGTCTTAGATGATCCCATTCATGTACTTTATCTTCTCCTCGTTGTAGGTTTTCCTGGGTACCTGAAAGATG
>NW_006401368.1:0-5452 GCF_000299155.1 Elephantulus edwardii
CACAATGCTTTCCACAGTGGTTGCACCATTTTACACTCCCACCAACAGTGAATCAGGTTCCCAGTCTCTCCACAACCTCGCCAGCATTTGTTGCTTCTTCTATTCGGGACCACGTGCCATACTCATAATAGTCTATCCTGTCTCATGCTGGTACATTTTCCTGACAGACTCTCTCTGGTTCCCTTATCTAAAATGCCCCTTGACTCTGAACTCTTTGATTTAGTTATTTTGTAAGGTGCCAATGAGTCGAGTCCCACTCATAGCAACTCAATGAGCAACAGAGAACCCTGCCTTATCCCATACCAATCTCACAATTTCTGGCACACTTGAGCCCATTGCTGCAGTTACTTTGTCATTCCACCATGACTGAGGTGCTTCCTTCCTTTCACCATTCCTCCAACTTTCCAAGCATGTTGCCCCTGTCCAAGAAATAGCCTCTTTTAGTAATGTGCCCAGAGTATGTGAGACAAAACATAGCTTTACCATCTTTGCCTCCAAGGAGCACTCTGGCTATATGTTCTGCAAGACATAACTGTTTTAGTTATTAGTCAAGAAATACATTTTTAATAATCTATTACTTCCTCTCTTGAAGACTTTTCTTATTTTATCAAGTAGAATTTGTTCTTTTACCTTTTATAACATCTTTGTATTCCATATGAACATCCACCATGTGTATACCATCTACAACATTTTTAACTCATTTATTTCAGTCCTTCTCTCTCTCCTCCATTCTCATTTCCCTCCCTCTATCTCTTCTCCCCTACACTCCAAGGGTAGTAAGCACTTGGGAAACTTCCCAAGTGCCTACTACAGATGTAGCAAATACATTCAGACCATGGTTTTGAATGAATTAAAGAAAAGCATATTTGATGTTTCATGCTAAGTTGTTTTCTAGTGCCACCACCAGAAATACATGTTTATTATAATTTGAAAGAAATGCTTTCAAATGATGAGAGTATAATTGAAATTTCATATATCTGCCCTCAGGATATTTGGCATAGCTAAAATAATTCTCTTAAAAAAATAAACCAGACCATGTCACTCTTTAATTCAAAACCGTCGGTGGTTTTCCAACCCATTGAGTGAAATCTAAAGGTCTCGCACGACGCATTTCCTACATTATGTCTTATCTGGCTGCTTCTCTGACTTTTGTTTCTTGTCTTTATTCTGCAGACACTCCTCTTCTCCTTCCTCCCATCCTCAGTTCCAGTCATACAGGCCTCTTGATGTTCCTCATACCTTCTAGACGGACATCCAACTCGCGCTGTTTTCACTAGTGTTTGCTCTGTCTGAATGGCTTTCTCCAGACTTCATTCACTAGTAGATATTCTCTTATTAGAGAAGTCTTGTCTTCATCATCTAAAATATCTACCTGCTCACACCCCTGACATCTCATCTCCTGCCCTATTGCTATTTATTGATTTATTTTAGCATGTATCATAACCTTAGGAACTCTGCATAGTGTGTTGCATGTTGTCTTACTCATTGAAAGGTCAATGGTTTAAACCCTCCAGTGGCTCCATGGAAGAGGAATGAGTTGTCTCCTCTTGCAGAGGATTTATAGCCTCAGAAACCCAATGGAGGGTCAATGAATTGGAACAGGATTCTACGGCAATGAGTTTAGTTGCGGTTTCATAACTTTTATTCTGTCCATTTGTGTTTTCTCAATAACACGCTCAACAAAGAATATTGTTGTTATTGTGTACTGTCGAGTTGGAACCAACCCATAGCTAACCCTTCAGTGGGTGTTCAGAAGTAGTTAATTGCATGGCATGAGATTGTCCATGTTTCTCCTGCACAGCAGCTGGTGGATTTGAACTGTATACCTTTGTGTTGGCAGTGCAATAGTTGGTAATTAGCCAGTTAATTCAGCCATGCATTGAATAACCTTTTATGTGACAAGTACATAGAATGTCGACTTTTTGTTCTTGTATCTTGCACATAGCACTCTAATTAAAACAGTGATATTATGTATTTTTCTGGTACCTACTAAGTTCTTTTGTTGTTTGTCTCTGAGTTGGAACTAACTCAGAGCTGACTTTCCAGTGGGTTTTCAAAGACAGCGAATCACATAGGGGGTGATGGCCCATCAATTTCCCATGGAGCAGCTGGTGGATTAGAACTATGTACCTTCAAGATTGCTGTGAAGCTTCTTAACTCTAGGCCACCAGAGCTCACTGGACCACTAGGATTCTGCATTTGTGTTACTGGGGAAATGCTGTTAATTGTGTGACTGGGGAAAATGCTATTCTAGAAGAGAAGGCAGCACCACTAACCATGGGCTTCCTGTCCTTATTCAGCATATCATGGCTTTCCAAACACTTATTAAAAAAAGAAAAAGAGTTCTAGAAAAAGAATATCATTGTTTCCCTCTGTCTGGATATAAAAACCCTCAAAAGAAATTATTTTTAAAAGAATTCATTCTAAAGAAATTTGGCTGGGAAAAAAAGATTTATGGAGTGAAATACAACTGGAAAACATGAGTAACCTAAAAAAAGGAACATAATGCTATATGGTTATGAGACGTTAAAAACAATCACATGCATAAAAAATTCAAAGAGTTTAGGTATGCAAGGAATTTAGGAAAACAAAAAATAATAGGACTTGTCAGATGCAAATGATATACAGCTAGAGGAGAACAATCATACAGACCCGGGTTTGCTGAAAGCAGAAATGTAATAATATTGAGAAGGAGCAAGCACAGTGGTAGATGAATTAGTTGATAATGCTTTGTAAAAGCCTCACTGGAATGCTCAAGGCAGGACTAAGAGATCTTCTAAAAACTGAGCATCATAAGGGTTACATGCTGTGCTAGGGGCCAGAGTCAAGCTTTTCTTGGAGAAATAAACTTAGACTGGAATACAAATCAGTAGCAAATGGGAAAGTCTGGAGTTCAGCCCCAGGAGCCAAGGTTCTATTACTTACCCCGAACTTCCCTTCACAAATGCCATTCTTGTGAGTTTTTTACTTCAATGACTTTAAAGAGTGAGCTTAGTTTAAAAGCATTTAAAAGTTACTTTGGAATATCATTATTCATAACTTCAATAAAATGTTTGTGAATAGTGTTTGCATTATCATTGTTGTTAGATGCCATCGAGTTGACTGCAGTTCATAGTGACTTTATGAACAACAAAGGGGAACCTCGCCCCATTCTGTGCCATCCTCACAATCTCTGCCATACTCGTCTATTGCTGTAGTATTGACATAGATGTTAGAAATAAGCCAAACATTGGTTTTCAAATTAAAAGTCTTACATACTCACCCACAAGCATGATCAGAAAAATATTCAGTATTTTTGTACACACACACACACACACACACACACACACAACACACTATGACCTTTAATCACTGAACTATTGACCTGCCTGTCCTATGCTGTGCCATCCTCATTATCTCTGACACAGCTGAGCCCATTGCTGTAGTCACTGCGCTAATGTACTTTGTTGGGGGAATCTTCTCTTTCTCTGATCATCAGCATTTCCAAGCATGATGTTCCTATCCAGGGACTAGTCTCTCCAATTAAAGGTCCAAAGTATGAAAGACAAATCCTCACCATCCTTGCTTCCAAGGAGCATTCTGGTAGCAGCACTTTCCCCAAGATGTATCTGTTTCTTTTCTTGGCAGTCCAAGAGATATTCAGTACCCTTCTCCAGTACCACAGCTCACAGGCTCTTCTGTCATCCTTAGTCATCGTTCATCCCTCAGATATGACTGAAAAGACCATGGTCTGAATCAGGCTCACTTTAGTCATCAAATTAACATCATTGATTGTTTTCAAGAGGTCTCTGACAGCATACCTGCCCAGTGCAATACACCCCCTATCTCCTGTACCAAGAGTGTTGATTGTAGATCCAAGCAAAATGAAATCAATGACAACTTCAAGCCCTCATCCATTATGAAGTTGCCTATTGGCCCAGTAGTGAGTATTTTCTTGCTGTTGAGATGCTATTTACGTTCTTTTTATGTGCCGTTATGTCAATTACAACTCAGAGCAACCCTATAAACAACATCTCTGAACCTTACCCTATCCTGAGCCAACCCCACCATCCATCTCTGAGACAACTGACCCATTGCCACAGTTACATTTCAATCCACCTCTTCCAGGCTCTTCCTCTCCTGTACTGACCCTCCACGCTTCCAAGCATGATATCTTTCTCCAAGGACTGGTTCCTGTTGGCGACATGTCCAAAGTATGTGAGACAGGGCTTCAAAATCTTTGCCTATAAGCCAGCTGTTTTCACACCTTTCCAGGACAGACTTGTTTGTTCTCTTGGCAGGCCATAGGATGTTCAATATTTGTCTCTAGCGCCACAACTCAAAGGCACTGATTCTTCTTCTGTCATCCTTAGTCATTGCCCAGATGCATAGCAAACAATTGATTAGACCATAGCCTGGATCAGGTGCACCTTAGTCTCTAGACTGGCACTGTTGCTCTTCAGCACTCAGGAGAAGTTCTTGACAGTAGGTTTTCACAGTGCAACCCATCTTTTGATTTCTTGACTGCTGATGTCAAGGCTATTGATTATGGATCTGAGAAATATTATATTATTAATAACTTAAATTCTTTCTCCATCTATCATGATTCTGCCTATAGATCTGGTGGTGAGGATCTTTGTTTTCTTGACATTGAGCTTCAATCCATATTGAAGACTGCAGTCCTTGACCTTTTGCAGCAAATACTTCAAGCCTTCCTTAGTTTCAGCAAGCAAGGTTTTGTCCTCAGCATATGAGAGACTGCTGATGAATCTTTCTTCAGTCCTGATGCCAAATTCTTCTTCATAAAGTCCAGCCTCCTGAATAATCTGTTCTGCATATAAACTGAAAAAGTATGGAGAAAGAATACATTCCTGATGAATTTCTTTCTTGATTTTGACCCATGCAGTGTTCTCTTGCTCTGTTCACACAAAAGGTTCTTGGTCTAAGCAAGTACAGGTTTCCCCAAAGCACAGTCAAGTGTTTTGGGATTTCCATTCTTTTCAAAGTTAGTCATAATTTGTTATGATACATACAGCTAAATGTCTTTGCATAGTCAATAAAACACAGATAGACATTCTTCTGGTACTCTCTACTTTCAGCTGAGATCCCTCTGACATTAGCAATGATATCCCTTGTGTGAGGGCCTCTTCTAACCACATCTTGTATTTCTGGCAGTTTTCTGTGGATATACTATTCTAATTGGTTTTGGATAATCTTCAGCAAGGTTTACATGTGATATTGTTTAATAATTTCAATATTATGTTGAATCACTTTTTAAAAATGGGAATAAATATGAATGTCTCCCAGTCAATTGGCCAGATAGCTGTCCTCCAGATTTCTTGGCACAATCAGGTGAGCATATTCAGGGCTGTTTAAGTTTTTTGAACTATGTCAGTTGGTTTCTTGAGGCCTCCTTTTGGCTAATTCCTTCAGAGCAGCTTCAATTTCCTATTTATTACCATTGATTTCTTAT